>NW_025054232.1:0-8577 GCF_019279795.1 Protopterus annectens
AAAAAACCAAAAGGGAAACTCATTTTTTAGTTTTGGGGCCCCTTTTCAAGGTTTGGTTTTGTTCCTCCCCAAATTCCTTTAAAAATTTTTGTTTTTAAATGCTGCAATTTTTTGATTAAATTGAATTTTTAAAACCGGGGAATTGAAAATTTTTTCTGAAAAATGGCTTTATTTTTCTGCTTAAACTCTGAGTTTGGCCAGCTAAGACCTACATGAAATCAATTCAACTGGACGTAGAAGTGAATTTAAGTAAATCTTTATCTGCACTTTTTTCAAATAATACAGCATTTAAACTGATATGTGTTGCATTGAATACTATCTAGCTGGAAGTTGTGGCTCTATTTTTCAGTTAGTTCCCCACCCATCCTCCCTGCTTTTGTTTTGGTGTTAATCTTGGTGGCTTTGAAACTGCCCGCCCCTCTTGTAAATTTGCATTTGGATACTCCTCCAGGGCCCATCTCATTTGCTCATTCACAAAAAAAAAAAAAAAAACAATTTGCGCTTTTTTCATCTGCTTATAATAGGTTCATAGGTTCATACTAGGCTATCTGCCCGAGGGCATTTACAAGCCTAGCCCATCGTTTTGTGGCTTAGGCCACCCCTTTAGTAATATGAGAACTATACCCATTATTTTTCTGTGCCTCTGTCGAGCAGTGACACTGAGGTAATCCCTGGGGTATATCTGCGATCTCCCATCCATTGGTCAAGATTTCTCTTGAACAAGGCCAGCGAGGTGCTCTGCCTCACATGTGCCGGGATTTTGTTCCACAGCATAGGGAGTCTTTGGGTGATGAATCTATCCCTCAGCCGTCCTATTAATACGTGTCAAGGTTTTAAGTCTCCGCCCTTGTGGCTCTGATGGATCTAGATTTTTGAGGTGAAGCATATTCATCAAATCTGGGTTTGACATGGCCTTGTATGTTAGGCAAAGGTCACCTCTGAGCAAGCGGTGGCGACTGAATAGAGCTGGAGTTCTTTCAGTCGGGCAGCATAGGACAGATTTTTGAGACCCTTTATCCTTTTGGTGAGGAACTTTTGTGGCCTCTCCAGCTGCTGCAAGTGTCGGGTCAGATACATTCCGAATGGGGCATTGTACTCAATCATTGGTCTGATGGGATGAGTAAAGGGAGACTATGACCTCCCTTGATCTAGATGAGAATCCCTTCATGATAAGGTGGGCAATGTAGAAGGTCTTCCTAACTACTTTAGCTACATGGGTGTCGAATGACAGACTACTATCAACCTGGGTCCCCAGGTCCCTGATAACTTCTTCTGTGCTCAGTGGATTGCCACCTATTTGGTAGCTAGGGGTAACCTTGTTTTTCCCGAAGGGTATGACTATGCATTTTTGGCATTTTAACTTTGGCCGTGGCTCTGGCACCAGTTATCCGTTTCTGTGAGACCCTTCTGAAGGATATCTGTGTCAGATGTGTTTTTCTACTAGGCGCCCAGTTTGCAGTCATCTGCAAACTTTGTCATCATAACCCTCCTGTGTTTGCTTGTACTTGGAAAAGTAGATGCCAAACAAGAGTGGGCCAGGACTGAGCCCTGTGGGACACCACTTGTGACAGGCTTTGGAGTCTGACATGGCGCCAGCAACTCTGACCCTGTGGGTTCTGTCACTCAGCCAGTTTGCAACCCATCTTGTGATGTATGGGTTGACATTTAAGCTGATGAGTTTTCAATGATACCCGAATGGGGTATTGTATGAAGGCCTTAGCCAGATCGAGGTAGGCTGTATGGACTGCCTTTCCCTCATCAATGGCTTTGGTGACTGTTTGAAAAAAGTCAACCAAGTTTAAAGGCATGATCTGCCTTTGACAAAGCCAAACTGGGTTGGATCCAAAGTCTGCAAATTCCCTATGTCTTTATTTATGAGGTCCTTTATGATCCTCTCCATGGCTTTGCAGATAAGGCTTGTCAAGCTAATGGGCGGTAATTTCCAGGGTCGGTGGAGGCACCGCCTTTGTGAAGTGGTACCACAGTTGCAGTGCGCCACTCCTGGAGTGCGTATCCAGAGGTAAGACTTTGATTAAACAGCTGTCCTAGCTGTGGGTTTAATTCCTCATTGAGTTCATGGAGCACACAGCGGGGACACCATCAGGTCCCATGGATGCTGTGTTTTTGCTTTGGAGAGAGCAGTTCTCACTTGGGCGCTGGAGATGTTTGGGGGCTGCAATCGTTTGGTATAGATATCTCTCCTTTTTGGGGGAGGGAGAAGTTGCACTGAACCTGTCAGCCAGTATGTTGGCAATGTCTGTAGGATCAGTAATCTTCACATCATTTTGAACTAGCTCTGAGCATATCTGGGAGTTTCCTCCCAGGTTTCTAACTTATAGCTAAAGAGGCCTTATGATTGTCTTTTGAGTCTTTAGCTATTTTTCTCTCGAAATTTGCTTTGGATGATTTTATGAGAGCTCTTAGTTTTTACTTATAGTGATCAAAGCGTCTCTTACCTTTTAAGGATTTTGCTCTATCTTGTAGTAACTTCCTCCTTTTGTTGTAGAGTTTGTTTATGGCTGGGGTCCACCAGACTGGATGCTTGCCTTTGGTACAAAGAGTCTTTGTTTTGCTTGGGATTGCCTTATCCATCCAGTCCTGCAGGTGCTGGTAGAAGGCATTTGTAACTGATTCAGCGGCTTGAGTACTGTTTAGCGCCGGCTCGGGGGCCTAAAAGGAGACCACACTAGTCTTTAGAAGTGTGAAGTCGGCTATTGAGAAGTTCTTTACTGTGGTCATTTTTATTTCAGGTGGGGGAGGGATGAGGACCTCCAGCGAGATTAGTTGTGGTCTGATCTCACCAGTGGGGGTACACCTCCGGTGTTGAACATTGTGCTCCCATGTTACGTGATGATGAGATCAAGTATATTTATCTCCTCTTGTGGGGATGGTGACTAGTTGTTCCATGGCATTTGAGTTTATGAATTCAGGAACTTTTGGGCTAGGGTGTTTGGGCTTGAGTAGTGTTCCCAGTCTATATTAGGGTAATTGAAGTCACCTAGTATGATGGTGTTTGGTGATACATTTATCCCTCTAGTGTTTTCAGGAAGGCCATGTGAGGTTCCTGAGTTTGTGAGGTGGCCTGTAACATGCTACAATTTGCAGAGCAGTCTTGCCTATGGTTAGTGCACCTGGATGGTCTCCGATGCATCGTGCGTTGCCACCAGTCTTGAGGTGTGGGTGTCCTTGATGAATATGGATACCCCCTCCTTTCTTAGTATTGTCCAGATTTTGGGGCGGAGGTACATGATATGGCTTGAGGCGGGGTGCTCTCAGGAGCCTTGAACCAGGTTTCTGTCACAGCACAGACATCGATGTTCTCCATACTGAGAAGGGCCTCAGTGCGTGCATTTTGAGATTTAGACTTCTGGCATTGAGCAGCATTACCCTTAGTTTTTCCTTTTTGTGTTCTAGGGTGGTAGGTTTAGAATTTGAGCCTTGCCTAAAAAGGCACTATGGGGTGGCAAGAGCCTTTGCCAATATCCGGAATCCCAGGGTGACAGGTGCAAGCCGTCCCTTGCGAAGACAGCGTGGCTTGTCCAGCATGTCATCCCAGGCAGACAGACACTGGATCCCCTTTGAATGACACCAGTGTTCAAGCCAAGTGTTAAAGCTGATGATGCGATCTCAGTATTGTGGCATCATTCTTGGTGAAGGTAGGATACTGCTCAAGGTCAGGGTCATACCTGTCTGGGCCTACATAATCAGAGAGCTCCTCAATGTCTCTTTTCATGTAGTCCAAGGAGAGTGCGTCTCAGGTCGTTTACACCAGCGTGGACAATGACTGAATCATATTTGTACCTGCTGTTGAGAGACCTGAGTGCTTGCGTTATGTGGCGGTTTCTAGCGCCCGACAGGCAGCTTACTGTGACCTTCTCCTTACTCAGTCTGGTGGCGGGACGTCAGTGTGTCTGACTATGGAGTCACCAATGACTAGTGTGTCTGGCATTGTGTTTGGCCTTAAGGGCTGTGACTGTTTGACACTCTGACTGTGAGGTCTATGTGTTGCAGGTGTTGTGTTCTGAGGTGGTGGTTGTTTGGGTGTCTGCTTTGGTGGCCTCTGCTGTTTTGGTAGATTTTGATCAGAGCCTCCAGTATGTCTTTGTGTGTTTATGTGTATGATTTGAGGTTGTAATGGTAATATGTGAGACTGGGTCTATAGTGTGTGTGGTAACCTTCTCCTCCTGACTGGTCTTGCCAGTCCTATGTTGAGAAGGCTCAGCCTCAGTTTGGCCGTGTAGTTGCATCTCGCATGTATTTGTGTTTGTGGGAGGAGGAGAGGGTTGTCTGTGTACATGAGGCAATTGTAACATTGCCTCAATATTTCTGAGTTCACCAGCTGAGCAGGAGAGGACACTAGCAACTGATCCCTCGACATGCTAGAAGGAATAGACAAAAACTTTAAAAAGATTCGGAGGGCGTGGGTGACCGAGAAATGGGGGTTGCCTTTTTGGGGTACTATCTATGACAAGAGTGCCGTATCAAGGTAATAAGTACTGTAGGAGCAAGTGCTACGTTTAACAGATAGAGAATAGTCTACTTGGAGTCAAGTAGAGATGATCTTTAATTATAGGATCGCTGATTAGATCAGTAGTATAGTTAGGGAAGGTAGTTTAAGGGAAAATTTGAAGAGTGGACTTTAGGTAGCCGAATAGTTTAAACCTGCTTAACTTGATTGCTGCCTAGTGTGCAACAGTGACAACTCCAGCGCATCCCGGACGTCGGGCTAAATCGCGCTAAAAGCGTGCTTTTATAACAGGGGGCTGGATAAGACAGAAATGACCCAAATTGGCCAACAAACCACAAGTCACTGCCTAAACCACTCCTTCGCGGACAAATGAAGGAGTTATGGAAATGACCCCTAGTGGCCAATAAAACTACAGTTTCAAGTCAGTAACCACCTCTCCGGGGGCAGGGAAGCTGCTCAATGTTAGTCACTCCCACTGATAAACACAGAGACCCTCCTTCAGCCCAAGCAAAAATGGCCTCACAGAAACTTTCAAACAGTTCAGGAACAGCAAGCCTGTAACTGAACTTTTTTAACTCTCAGAAAAGTGGGAAAAAAGCAAGATTTTTTTTTTGTTTTTGTATTTGTGTTTCTTCCTACTTTATTTTGCCTTTGCGTCATCTTAAAAGTACTCAACTGAATTTATTACTGCTTGGTGTAACTGCCATTCTAAGCCTTTTGGTTTAAGCACTTGGGCTTCAGACCACTTGTTTTACATTAAGAAGGTTCGTGGTCTGCACTCTTGTAGGAGGAGAGGCTGGACTCTGCCCTTCTGAGCTGGGAATTTCTGGTTAAAGGCTTATAGTGCCTGCATATTTGAACTGTTTCTTACTGAAATTGGAGCGCCCTGTTTGCTGAATCTAGCTTTGTTTGTATAACTTGAGCACTAATCCAGGCCTTCTTTTTTGGAGAAGGTTCCCCTGCACCCCAGTGGTAGGATTGTGCAGTTAGAATTTTTTTACTGGTTAATTGGGTAATTTGTTTAAAAACCTTTTCTGATTGCTTGTAGTCATTTAAAGCTGTTTTAGGTGTATTTTTTACTTTTTGTAGTCGTTTAAAGTTGTTTTAAGTGTATTTTTTTACTGTTTTGCCTTATCTTTTCAAAAAAAATGTTTTTCTTGTTCCCCACCTTTCTAAGTTAGTATAGTCCAGTTTTAAGGCTAGTGCTGAATTCAGGGCTGTGTTACAAGTTTCTGAGTTGCCCATATCTTACTTGGATAGAGGGAGGTTTCTCTGTTCACCTGTGAGAGAGGGAGCTTTGAGCAGCCATCTGTCCCTGGAGGAGTGGTTCCAGCCCAGAAGTTAGTAGTTTATAGGCCATTTTTGGCTAATTTCTCTCTCTCTCATTTCCCTGCTGTAAAAAACACATTTGCACGGTTTTGCACATCTGGGCAGCACCAGTTAGCTAGGGCTAAATTTATCCTGGCTCCACCAAGTCTCCTCTTCAGCTTTTCCCTTGAAACTCTCAACCTAAGCACTTAAACATCCTACAGTCCCAGCACTTGCTCAGACCTAATAGCAAGCACTAATATACCCTGACACTTGATTGCCCAAGCAGGGCAAGGCTCATTATTCACCCCTCACCAACCAAGTGACTAAGCAGCTCACCCTACTATTCAGGCACTACCAAAGGGCAATTTCAGGTATACTCTCCAGTCCAGCTGGTGAACCTGGGTATCCTGAGCCAATATTACAACTGCCTCATGTACACAAACAACCCTCTCCTCCTACCACAAAACATTAACATGTCACGAGATGCAATTACATAGCTAAAATGGAGGCTAAGCTCTCTCCACCCAAGACTGGAACAGGCAGTCATGAGGAGAAGGTTAACACTTCCACCACACCTCCAGCCTCACATAGACATACTAAACCAGCACTGGCAAAAAATACACAAATACACGAAATCATACTCAGAGGCTCAAAATAAAAACCTGCAAAAGCATCACAGACCTCCAAAGTAGACACCCAAAAAGCCTGCACCTCCTGTCACAAACCAGACAACACAAAACACAAAATCAGTGTGCCGCACAATCACAGCCCTTAAGGAAAAATAACATACCTAACACACTAGTAACACGCGACTCTATAGTCAGGCACACTGACGTCCCACTCACTAGGCTGGACAAGGAGAAGGTTACTGTTAGCTGCCTGTCGGAAGCCAGAATCCGCCACATAACAAAAGCACTCAGGTTACTCCAGAACAAGTACAAATATGACTCTGTCATTGTTCATGTTGGTGTGAATGACCTGAGACGTACCTCCCTGGACTACATGAAAAGAGACATGGAAGGGCTCTCTGATCATGTAGCCCAGGCGAGTGTAAACCCTGACTCTGAGTAGCATCCTGCCCTCACCAAGAATGATACCGCAGTATAAAGAAAAAATGATCAATTTCAACAACTGGCTAAGCTTCTGGTGTCATTCAAAGGGGATCCAGTGTCTATCAGCCTGGGACGACATGCTCGACAGGCATTGTTGCTTCGCAATGAGATAAGCACACCTGCCACCCTAAGGCTTTCTAATACTGGCCAAGGCTCTTGCTGCACCTATAGTGCCTTTGCACATATGAAAGGCTCAAAAGTCAAACCCACCTCTGTAAACAGCACAAAAAAAAAATGAGGGTTATGCTACTCAACGTCAGGAGTTTAAATCTCAAAATGCACGTGCTCAAAGCACTCCTCAGTATGGAGAACATAGACATCTGTGCAGTAACTGAAACCTGATTCAAGGCTCCACAAAGCACCCCAGCACTACCGGGCTACAACTCATACCACACACATTTCGGCCACAGAACATGGACCGAAACACAAAAGGAGGGGGTATATCCATATTCATCAAGGATACCTACACCTCCATGTTAGTGGCGCAACATGATACCTCCGAGATTATCCATGTGCAACTATCATCAGGCAAATCTGCAATGCAAATTGTGGCCTGCTACAGATCACCCTCCATGACCCAAGACCACCACTCCACCTTTCTGGAGACACTGGAAAACATGAAAGTCCTACCGAAACCCTGATATTGAGCAGTTTCAATTACCCTACCGTTAACTGGGAAAACTACTCAAGTACAAACTCCTATGTCCAGCGCTTCCTGGAATTTATCAATTCAAATGCCCTGGATCAGCTGGTAAATTCTCCTACCAGAGGTGAAAACATACTGGACCTCACCAACATGGGCGACAGGTGTTCCACACTGGAGGTCAACCAGTCACTGGTTAGATCAGACCATAAACTAATCACTCTGGATGTCCACACCACCACCTCCAGCCAAGGAAACCATAGTGAAAAACTTTTCTATAGCAAACTTCACCTTACTTAAGGCAGAGGTGGTAGGTTTCACAGCACCCACGCTAAAGGATAACAGTGTCCAAGATGCAGGAACCTTTACAAATGCATTCTATGAGCACCTACAAGGATGAATGGATCGTGCCATCCCTAGCAAAACCAAGACTCACTCCTCTAATAGATGGAAACCAGTCTGGTGGACCTCTGCCATAAATGGGCTATATAATAGGAGGAGGAAACTAGTTCATAAAAAAAAGAAAATCCCAAGAAGGAAAGACATCCCTGATCAGTATCAGTAAGAAACTAAGGTCCCTCATAAAATCCTCCAAGGCTAACTTTGAAAGAAAAATAGCCAAGGATTCAAAAGATAACCACAAAGCCTTTTTTAGCTATGTCAAGAATCTACGTAGCAACTCGCAGATATGCTCTGAGCTAGTGCAAAATAGCACAAAATATACTGAACCCACTGATATTGCCAACATCCTGGCAGATAGATTCAGTGCAAACTTCACCTCCTCTCACCCCCAAAAGGGCCCACAACAATACCGGAAAAGTGTAGCGTCACGGAAATCAGACGCACAGGTGAAAACAGCCCTTTCAAAAGCCAAAAGCACACCGTCAATGGGGCCAGATGGTGCCCCATGCTGTGTCTTGCACTAACTATAGAACAAACTAACCCCCCATCTAAACACACTGTTCAACCTCAGCCTCACCACAGGCTACGTGCCCAAAGAATGGCGAACAGCAACGGTTATTACCACCCATCTAAAAGCGACT
>NW_025054233.1:0-9554 GCF_019279795.1 Protopterus annectens
CCAATTCTTCATACTTTCAAGATTCTGCTTTACATTTCCATGAGTGAGCACAACATCCTGGTTAGGGGCCAGTTGTGCACATGAAGCCAATGTGTTGCATGCTCATGTTCAGTGTACCGAACTATAAACCAGGAAAACGTGATGTCCAACATTGGTGAGTAATGTATTGTCCACACCCAACGCGCTAGATTGAATTGCTGACGTACATTATGGCAAACGCACTGGCGGCCCGATGTGCCCTAGGCCATTTCTTAATGCTAGTGTGGAGAGTTTGTTTGTCGCCGACACACATTGTAAGTGGAGTTTGCCATGACCATATGTCATGGATTTAGTATACTGTGCCTCCGTCTACCTGTGACATAAACGGTGATACCCAGGGTAAATCTGCCATCTCCCATCCACTTATCAAGATTCCTCTTGAGGAGAATCGATGTGTGACTCTAACTGGATAACCTGTACGCCTTTTGGGAGTTTACTCATGAGTGGGGGTGGCTTCTGTGTGTGCCTATGGATCATGCAGTACAGCTTGTCCTAATGTATGTCAGTGCTGGGGTTCAGGTCTCTCATGTGCATAGCTCACTGCCATTCAGATTGTACAAGGTGCAGCATGTTCATTGATTCAACGGACATGGCTTTATACATCAGGCACAGCTTGCCTCTGGGTGGGCAGTATGGCAGTGTGTGGGGCTGCAGTTTGTTTAATCAGGCAACACATGGCATCTGTTCAAGCTCTTTGATACTCCTGGTGAGGTACTGTTGGGGACTTTACAGTTGAGTGGAGGTGTCTGCTGAGGTACATCCCACAGGGGCTATTGTGGCCCAGTCAATTGTAGCGCTGATGAAGGGTGACTGCAGAGTCACAATGATCTCCCCCTTTCTAGATCTGACAGCCTTCAGCAGTTGATTAGGTGGGTATATGGTATGTTTCTGTAAACACTACAGCCACATGTTTGTCCAATGCAGGATATCTATCACCTTGTGTCCCCAGGCCTCTCATTACATGTTAAGTCGTAATGGGTTAACACCTATGTGGTGGTAGTGGGCACTTACTGTATATCCATGGGGGTTGACTATACACTTTTCTGCAATTAGCTTGCTGACATGGCTATGGCACCAGTTGTCTGTTTCTATGTGGCCCTTTTGTGGGATGCTTGTGTGTCCAGCTGGAGGGTCAGATATGGTGGCCAGTTTGTAGTCCTCTGCAAACATGTTCAGACACAGTCCTTCTATATTTGGCCTGTAGCCACCCTATGGGACATATATACCAAACGAGGAGTCCCAGGACCAAGCCTTGTGGGATGCCAGTTATATCTGGTTTGTAGTCTGACATTGCTGCAGCATGTCTGACCATGTCATTTCTGTCCTTAGTCTGGCTTGAAACCCCTCTACTGACATAGGGGTTTATATTTAAGCTGGTGAGCCTATCTATAATGAACATGTGGGGTATTGTATGGGAAGCCTTTGCAAGGTCCAGCTACACTGTGTGGACCACATTGTCCTCATCAATGACCTTATTGTGTGTATAATGACTGTTTCAAATGAGTCAAGACAGCGGCCAGTTTAAGGGGCAGCATCTTCCAACTTAAGAAAGCCACACTGGGTAGGGTCCGGTGTCAGTAGGTCCCCAATATCTTTGTCCTCTCTGTTTGTACATGCTGATCCTTTCCATAGCTGTGCAGACCAAGCTTGTCAGGATTCTGGGGTGGTAGCTTTGCTGCGTATCCATTCAGAGCAACACCTTTGTTGTTGGGAAGGACCACTGTTGTTGTACACTGCTCTTTGGGTACATATCCTGTGGTAAGGCTGACATTGTGAGGAGTAGTGTGATTTGGCATTCCATTCTTCTGTTGCAGGTCCATGTTGGACTCAGCTCAGGAACACCATCTCATACCACCATTGCCTTGCTGTGTGTTTTAGCTTTGTAGATGCTGGCTGTTACCCTCAGCATCTCTTACCTGCAATGTCAGGGGAGCCAGCAGTCTGGCTGGGATAGATATTTTTTCATTCTGAGGTTGCACTGCACCTGTCAGGTTGTATGTTGGCAATATGTGTGTGTGTTGTTTGGTATGTTGTTTGTAATATTTGGAGTGATTCAGAGCATATCTGTGAATGCCCATCAAAGGTTCCTACCATCAGTTGAGACAGCTTTGTGATTATCCTTAGTGTCCTGTACAATTTGTATCTTCATAGGTTCATAGGTTCATACCAGGCTATCCATCCTAGGGCATTTATAAGCCTAGCCAGAGTGTGTGTGGCTTCATCTGGGCCATGCTATGTGAATATTATGGCCATTTATGATTTGTAAGTTTACTGTGCTGCCTCTGTCTGGGCGTGACACAGTGAAGGCCCCAGTGTACATCTCACGATCATCCATCCACTTTGGCAAGATTACTGTTGAAGAAGTGTGTCAGTGAGGGCTCTGCCTAACATGGAGTGGGATTTACATGTTCCAGGGGTGTAGGGAGCCTTGCCTCTCTGGGTTATGTATCTGTCCTCCAGCATCCTATTTCATTATGTGTTGAGGATGACATCTCTCACTCTCACACACAGTGGCTTTGGGTTTTCTGGGGTGGAGCATGTCCATTACTCCTGTGTTGGACATGGCCTTGTAAAACAGGCATACAACGCCTCTGTGTAGGCAGTATGTGACTGCATTCAGCTGCAGGGTGTCTACAGCCAGGCAGCATATGACATATATTTGAGACCTCTTTATCCTCTTGGTGGGAGGTACCTTTGAGGTCTCTTTCTAACTGCTGCAGGTGTGTGTAAGGTACATCCCAAATGAGGTGCATTGTACTAGATTATGGGTCTGATAAGAGAACAGTACAGGGGCACAATGACCTCTGTTGACATATAGATGTGAATCCTTTTAACTGGCAATCGGTGTCCAATATAGACAGTCTTCCCTAAGCCAGATTGGCAATGTGAGTGTCACAACAGGAGTTACTGGTCCACTTGTGCCCCTAGGTCCCTGCTGATTACTCCCTTCCATACATAATGCATGTTTACCACCTATGTGGTAATTTGTGAGTACCTTGTTTGGTATTTGGTGGGACGATCTCATACTTTGTCAGTGTCTTCAGGATGGCTGGGTGGGGTTCCTGTGTGTGAGAGTGTGGTCGCAGCATGCTACAGACTGTACAGCGCTGTCAGTCTTGCCTTTCACGGTTGGGTACACATGGGTGGTCTCCCGATTAACTTCGCGTGCGTTGTCAGTTACCTGGACGTATGGGTGTCTGTGCTGTATGGATACTCCCTCCTTTTATGTTTTGGTCAGGTTTTTGGGGCCATAACGCATGATATGAGGTATAACCTGGTAGTGCTGGTGTACTGTCAGGAGGCTTGCAGCAGGTTTCTGTCACTGCACAGACATCGATGTTCTCCATACTGGGGAGGGTCTCAGGAGCATGCATATTGTGGTTTACATGTCTGGCATTGGTCAGCATTACCCTTATGTTTCTTACCACTTATGTTTTCTAGGGTGGTGGGATAGTCTTTTCAGCCTTGCCTAAGTAAGGCTCTATGGAGGTGGCAAAAGCCTTATCTAATATCCAGACACCCAGGAGTAACAGGTGCAAGCCATCCCTGGAACAGCAGCATGGCTTGTCAAGCATGACATCCCAAGCAGACAGACATTAGATCCTCTTGGAATGACAGCAGTAATTGTGCCACTTGTTAAAGCTGATCATTCTGTGTTTGTACTGTGGCATCATTCTTGGTGAGGGTAGGATGCTGCAAACGTTCAGTGTCATACCGGCCTGGAGTACATACTCAGAGAGCTCATCTATGTCTCTTTTCATGTAGTCCAGGGAGGTACATCTCAGGTCATTCACGCCAGCATGGACAATGACTGCATCATATTTCTACTTGCTTTGGGGTGACCTGCGTACTTGTGTTATGTGGCGTATTGTAGCAGCCTACAGGCAGCTTACTGTACCCTTTCCCTTGTTCAGTCTGGTGAGCGGGACAGCAGTGTGTCTGACTATGGAGTCACCTATTACAACTGTATCAGGCATGTTGTTTCTCCTTCAGGCCTGTGACTGGCACACCAGCTTTGTGTACTATGTGTTGCATGTGCTATGTTTGGAGGTTGTGGTTGCTTGGGGGTCTGCTTTGGAGGCCTCTGTTGGTGTGGTGTGTTTGTAATTGGGGCCTCCGGGAATGTATTTCTGTGTTTATATCTTTGGTTTTGCAGTTGTGATAGGTCTACTGTATGTGTGGGACTGGCTACAGGTTTGTGGTGTGTGTTGTGGATTTACCTTCTCCTCCTGACTAGTTTTGACAGTACTGAGTTGAGGGAGCTCAGCCTCCAGTTTGGATAAATGGTTGCATCTCTCACATATATTTGTATTTCTTGGGGGGGAGTTGAGGAGGTTGTTGTCTGTGTACTTGGGGCAGGTGTAACATTGCCTCAGGATTCTGAATTCAACTTATGTAGCTGGCCTTAGTGGATTGTGTATGTGTGGACATATTTTATTGCCATACTACTGATCAGTGATTACTTCCCTTTTATGTTTGCTCTATCATGTAGTAGCTTCCTCATTCTCTTGCATGGTTTGATAATGGCTGGAGTCCAGCATGCCAGATGCCTCGTGTATGGCATTGTTTCTTGTTGTTATTTGTGATTGCATAATCCAAGCATTCCTGGCTGTGTTCATGGAATGCCTGTATAACAGGTTCTGAGGTGTGGCCCATATTTTGCACCTGCACAGGCCTTTAATGGATTCCACATCAGTTTGGAGGTGCAACTTATTGCTTTACACATGTTTTTCACTGTGGTTTCTGGCCAGGGACTGTGGTCAGGATGTGTATATCAGTGTGATTACTCTGTGGTCTGGTCTTACCAGTGAGGGATACACTTCTCATCTTGCCATCCAGTACCCATGTTGCTGATTATCACATCCAGTATGCTTACCCTCTTGTGGGAGTGGTACGTTGTTCCTGGGCATTTTGGTTTATGGATTCTAGGAACTTTTCTCCTACAGTGTTGGAGCTAGTATAATGCTCCCAGTCTATGTCTGGGTATTTCAGTCAACCAATATAATGTGTAGTTTGGGGGGCTTGATATATTCATGTATTCAACATAGGCCAGGTGCAGTTCCTGGTGTTAGGACAGTAGTCTGTAGCAGGCTATAAACTGGGAAGCAGTTTTAGCCACTGTTATGACCATGGCTAGTCCATGCTGCTTCTTGTTGTGGTACCAACATGGGGGTGTGGTTATCCTTGACAATTATTGCTAGTCACCCTCCTTTTGTAGCTTGTTCCATGTTTGAGGCTGTACAGCACAGTACGAGGTTTAACCTGATGAGTGTTAGGGTGCTGTTGTGAGCCTTGACCCAGTTTTCTTTTGGGACAGATATCAACATTCTCCATACTGGGTGAGTTTACACTGCACGCATCTTGCTGTTTAGACTTCTGGCATTGGGTAGCATTACATCTAGGTTCTTATCCCTTGTGATACCTATGGAGGTGGGTTTGTGTTTTGAGCCTTACATATTCAGGGCACGCTGTGGGTAATGACAGCCTTTGCCAGTATCCATGAGGCCTGGACTGATAGGTGCATGCCACCCCTAGCAGGTGGAGCATCATGTCATGCTCAGCATGTTATCCCAGGCTGGCACACATTGGATCCCCTTTGACTAACTGCAATACTTCAGCCAATTATTGCAATTGATCATCCCATCGTCATATTGTGGCATCATGCTTGGTGAGGTAGGATGTTAGTCAAGGTCCTCAAGTGTGCATATACTACATAGTGTTACATTACTTAACACATAGCATTTATGCCTCAGGTGGTGCTGCAGGGCTGCCTCTGTTGGATGCACATATTACACTCCCTGTACATGTTTGAGAGCAGGTTATGTCATTTTAGGCATCCATGTTATTATATGAGTGAGTCAGAGGAATTATCATTCCCAGGGTTCCTACTGAGCCAGTGTATGTGCTGTCGTTGCCTCTTTGCCAAGGCCAGGGCATACTGTGCACGCCTCCTTCTGCCTACTGGGGCAGGCTCAGGTTGTTCATCCTCCGAGTCACGCTCTGCCTGTGATGGCCTTGGCAATGGTGGGGGCTGTTTGGCCCGACCCTATGCTGCTCCTGATGCAACTGTTTTCGCAGGATCATATTATGTAGCATAGCACATACCATGACAATTTGGGTACATGTAGTTGGTGAGTATTGCAAGGCTCCACCAGATGTGTCCAGACACCGGAACTGTGACTTGAGCAGCCCAAACACACGCTCTATTACATTACGTGTTTGTCGTGTGCCTCATTATAAGCGTTCCTGTTCAGGTGTGTGCATTTCTGATGGGTGTCATCAGCCACGGCTCCAGTGCATAACCTGCATCCCCCACTAGGTGTCCGTGTGGGATGTCCCCATTGGCAAATGTCTGCTACAGCTGCGTTAAATGCTAGATATGGGAATCATGGTAGCTCCCAGGGCAGCCAGCACACACATTCATTATTATGCCCTGGGCATCACACATGACCTGGCAGTTGATGGAGGGGAAGCCCTTGCAGTTAATGTAGGCCCTACCCTGCTCACCGGCTGGTGCTTTGATGCGTATGTGCGTGCAGTCTATTGCACCCACTACCTCAGGGTATTCTGCCATTTGATGGAAGACGCATATTGCTGGCCAATACCTCTATGGGCATTGGAAATATACATGATCACCGACATGTGCTGACATGGCATCCAGGAACTGGTGCAGTACCCTGGAGGCTGATGCCTGTGATATCCCCATCATATCACCAGTTGGTCTCTGGAAGGTACCTGTTGCTAGTATTCTTAGGCCAACACATACCTTAGTTTCCCACTGGGATGGTTCCCTCTGTTGGTTCTGTGTGTGTGGCGTGGCCTGCACAGCTCGACTATTTGCTGCAGGTGGTCTCTGTCCACTCTATAGCGCTCTACTATCTCCAGCTCATGTAACCCATGGTAGGTGACCCTGGGCCTGTACACTCTTCTCCGTCTCCTCACTGTGGGTGGTCTGGCACCATCTGCATTGTCACCACCCTCAGCAAGTCGCCTATGTCTCCTTATGACAGCTATGGCAGGCCTAGCATGTCTGCTCAGATTACAGCTTTTGCAGTTTTCACTTCTAATAGCTTACTCCTGTCTTGCAGTGTCTCTTGAGAGAAACATCTTGCACTGCTGTTTGCAGATATTCTGCCTGTGTAATTGCCTGCTTCTAATTGTTTTTACCTGCTAGCTCCAGCAATATTCCCTGGTAGCTTCCTACTAATTCTGTTGCTTCCTTTTTCCTTTCTGTTTCCTTAGGGGAACAACGCGCATACCAGCAGAAACATGCTCACAGTGGCTTACATCGCACACATGCTTACGGTTCAGAATCTGCTTATTCGGGTTAAAACACGTGCACACCAAAGCAAACAGTCTTAGAAGTCTGCCAACCACGCTCCCATGCTCAGTCTGCCTTACCGCGCACACTGCCTATCAGCCTCATGGCGCTGCGTCTTGCGCATGCACCAACAAGAAACTTTGGTGTAAGCAACAGTGTACACCTTCCATTTCTTGACTTTCCCATGCTTATCTTGCGGCACTCCTCTTTCCCTGATCTGTGTGAACAGTGTACACCTTCCATTTCTTGACTTTCCCATGCTTATCTTGTGGCACTCCTCTTTCCCTGATCTGTGTATAAGTAACAGTGTACACCTTCCATTTCTTGACTTTCCCATGCTTATCTTCGGCACTCCTCTTTCCCTGATCTGTGTATAAGTAACAGTGTACACCTTCCATTTCTTGACTTTCCATGCTTATCTTGTGGCCTCCTCTTTCCCTGATCTGTGTATAAGTAACAGTGTACACCTTCCATTTCTTGACTTTCCCATGCTTATCTTGCGGCACTCCTCTTTCCTAGATCTGTGTATAAGTAACAGTGTACACCTTCCATTTCTTGACTTTCCCATGCTTATCTTAGTGCGCTCCTCTTTCCTGATCTGTGTATAAGTAACAGTGTACACCTTCCATTTCTTGACTTTCCCATGCTTATCTTGTGGCACTCCTCTTTCCCTGATCTGTGTATAAGTAACAGTGTACACCTTCCATTTCTTGACTTTCCCATGCTTATCTTCCGGCACTCCTCTTTCCCTGATCTGTGTATAAGTAACAGTGTACACCTTCCATTTCTTGACTTTCCCATGCTTATCTTGTGGCACTCCTCTTTCCCTGATCTGTGTATAAGTAACAGTGTACACCTTCCATTTCTTGACTTTCCTATGCTTATCTTGTGGCACTCCTCTTTCCATGATATGTGTCTGACATCTGTCATGTAACACTGACTTCCAATGAACTGCATTTCTTTCTACCATTCCCCCCTGTGATGTCACCTATCTCCTACTCTGTTCCTCCCCCTTATGTATCTCTTACACTACTCAGAATGTGCTCATTTGCTATGTGACAGTGGAATTCAGTATCCTAACACTCATTTACATAGGATTGCTTACTAATGCTTAGTTACATGTCTTACACTTGGCTTCCCCCCTTAGCAACCACTACCGCGGTGGCCATCTTGTTTTTGGTCTCCTGGTCCCTGCATTGTAAATCAGTGTATTGCATAAAACCCATTTGTGGTTTATAACCTTCATTTTATGTTTTGTATAGTGCACCCCATTTGGTGGGATTGCGCTGGGTTTACATCTCCGGCGTTGCTTTGAAAAAAAGTTAATATTTTCTTATATTTGCATCGGGGTACCTTGCCAATGGCCACATATTTGGCCATTGGCATGCTGACTCATATGCACCCTTTATTTGGAGCTGACATGGCTCCATTGTGTTATTGCGAAATGTACTCGGTTGTCAACTGGTACATTTCTGCAGCTAACATCTCTTACATGTGGGCTGCTTTCTGCTTGGATCGCTACTCTACCTCATTTGCATGCCTTTTGGCTGCAAGTGAGGTATTTGCATATCCACGCCCAGTCCATGTGAGACGTTTAACTAGTCTCTTACGGAGTTTACCCCGGGCTGTTCCTGGATCGCGAGGCTTGCATGGAGTCTTACCGTCTCTTACACTCATGCATTACGCGCGTGAATCGATCCTGCCCAGATATGTCTATTAGCCAGGGGATGGGCTGGGGAAAAAGTATTAAGAGAGAGGGAGTATAAAATGGACACCAATAAGCGCTATGTGTTTATTTGTATTAGTAATGTGTGAATGCAGTAGTAAAGGGCATGTGCATGTATGAAATGAGGCGGGGAGGCAAGATGTGAGATGGAAGGAACTGATACCACATATGTAATATGTACATAATGTATGACAGATGCAAATGATTTACATTTAATAACAAAAAAGCAAGAGATGAACTGAATAAGTGAAGTTTAGCAATAAGGAATAAAAGTTGTTATAAAGCTGGTATGCAGGTAATTAAAATGAAATGTAAGGGATTTGTGGGATAAAAATACATGGAATATATTTCCAAAGAAAGAAGTAAAGAAATTTGGGTGATCTATTCCTTGAGTATGACAATGTGATTAGTCAGATGAAGAGAAATACTGGGAAAAGAAAAATGTTAGGGACAAATTTTTTATCAAAA
>NW_025054234.1:0-9263 GCF_019279795.1 Protopterus annectens
TGCTACAAAGAGACATAGAGGAGCATCTTACCCTCACCAAGAATGATGCCACAATATGAAGACAAGATGATCAATTTCAACAATTGGCTTAAGTATTGGTGTCATTCAAATAGGATCCAATGCCTGTCTGCCTGGGATGACATGCTCGACAAGCCACGATGCTTCACTAGGGACGGCTTGCACCTGTCACCCCTGGGCTTTCGGATATTGGCAAAGGCTCTTGCCACCCCCATAGTGGCTTTTTTAGGCAAGGCTCAAAAGACAAACCCACCTCCATAGGTATCACAAGGGATACGAAACTAAGAGTAATGCTGCTCAATGCCAGAAGTCTAAACCTCAAGATGCACACACTCGAAACTCTCCTTAGCATGGAGAACATCGATATCTGTGCAGTAACAGAAACCTGGTTCAAGGCTCCCAAGAGCACCCCAGCAGTACCAGGTTATACCTCGTACCATGTTTTATGGTCCCAAAATTTGGACCGAACCACAAAAGGAAGGGGAGTATCAATATTCGTCAAAGATACCCACACCTCCAGGTTGGTGGAACAGCACGAAGCATCAGAGACTATCCATGTGCAACTAACAGTGGGTAAAACTGCCTTCCAGTTTATAGCCTGCTACAGACCACCCTCCCAAACCCAGGAACCCCACTCGGCCTTCCTGAGAACACTGGAAAATATGAAGGTCTCTCCAAACACCATTATATTGGGTGACTTTAACTACCCTAACATAGACTGGGAGCATTACTCTAGCTCCAACATCCTAGCCCAAAGTTTCCTAGAATTTATAAACTCAAATGCTATGGAACAACTTGTTGCCACTCCCAGAAGAGGGAAAACATACTGAACTTGATCATCACCAACATGGGGACTCTATGCTCCAGACCAGAAGTGTATCCCTCACTGGTAAGATCAGACCATAAACTAATCTCACTATATATTCACATCCCGACCCCAGCCCCTGCCCAGAAAACCACAGTGAAAAACCTCTCTAAAGCAAATTTCACACTCCTCAAAACCGAGGTGGAATCCTTCAAAGCCCCCGGGCCTGTGGAAAATATGGCCCAGACCGCAAAATCCTTTATAAATGCATTCTATGAACACCTTCAGGAATGCATGGATCATGCAATCCCAAATAAAACCAAGACCCAATCCTCCAAGGTTAGGCATCCTGTCTGGTGGACCCCATCCATAAACAAACTATACAATAAAAGGAGGAAGCTACTACATGATAGAGCAAAATCCCAAAAAGGGAAGGCATCTCTGATCAGTATTAGCAAAAAACTACGGGCACTCATAAAATCGTCTAAGGCCAGCTTCGAGTGAAAAGTTGCACAGGACACTAAGGATAATCACAAGGCTTTCTTTAGTTATGTTAGGAACCTGTGTGGGAATTCCCAGATATGCTCAGAATTAGTCCAAAATGACAAAAAATACACCGAACCCACAGACATTGCCAACATCCTAGCTGACAGGTTCAGCGCAAACTTCTCCCCCCCTTCCCCACCAAAAGGGCAAATATCTATCCCAGCAGAGTGCTGCCCCCCTGACATCTCAGATGCTCAGGTAAGAGCCGCCCTCTCCAAAGCAAAAAACAGCATCAATGGGACCAGGCGGTGTCCCGGCCTGCGTCCTACATGAACTCCAAGAAGAACTAAACCCAAACATAAAACTACTGTTCAATCTCAGCCTTACTACAGGATATGTACCCAAAGAGTGGCGTACAGCAACAGTGGTCCCTGTCCACAAAGGTGGTGCCTCAACGGATCCTGGAAACTATTGCCCCATAAGCCTGACTAGCTTGGTCTGCAAAGCTATGGAAAGGATCATCATGGACCTCATAAATAAAGATATCGGGGACCTACAGACACTGGATCCTACCCAGTTCGGCTTTGTTAAGGGCAGATCCTGCATCTTAAACCTGGTCGATTTCTTTGAAACAGTCACCAAGGCCATTGACGAGGGGATGGTGGTCCACACAGCCTACCTGGACCTTGTAAAAACCTTTGATACAATACCCCACTCGGGCATTATAGATAAGCTCACCAGCTTAAATATAAACCCCTATGTCACTAGATGGGTTGCAAACTGGCTCAAGGACAGAATCCATATGGTTAGAATTGCTGGAGCTATGTCAGACTCCAAACCAGTTACAAGTGGCGTCCCACAAGGCTCAGTCCCGGGACCTCTCTTGTTCGGTATATATTTCTCGGAGGTACAGGCTAACACGGAAGGACTGTGGCTGACCAAGTTCGCAGATGACTGCAAACTGGGCACCATAATTGACTCTCCAGCCGACACAAGCATCCTACAAAAGGGCCTCATAGAAACAGACAACTGGTGCCAGAGCCATGGCCTCAAGCTAAACGCCAAAAAGTGTATAGTCATCCCTTTTGGCAAAAACAAAGTGCCCACAAATTACCACATAGGTGATAATCCATTAAGTACGGAAGAAGTAATTAGGGACCTGGGTACCCAAGTTGATAGCAATCTCTCATTTGACAACCACATGGCCAAAGTGGTTAGAAAAATATTTTATATAGCCCAC
Organism: Protopterus annectens; assembly: GCF_019279795.1. Taxonomy (NCBI): domain Eukaryota; kingdom Metazoa; phylum Chordata; order Ceratodontiformes; family Protopteridae; genus Protopterus; species Protopterus annectens. Next base: position 2,550 of record NW_025054234.1, read on the forward strand.
CTAATCATGAAGGGATTCACATCTAGATCAGGGGAGGTCATCGTGCCTCTTTACTCATCCCTTATTAGGCCCATAACTGAGTATAATGCCCCTTTTGGGATGTACCTTACCAGACACCTGCAGCAATTGAAAAGACCCCAAAAGTACCTCACCAGGAGGATCAAAGGGCTCAAACAGATGCCATATGCTGCCCAGTTAAAGAAACTCCAGCTCTACTCAGTGGCATACCACCTGCTCAGAGGCGATCTGTGCCTGACATATAAAGCCATGTCCAACCCGGAATTAATGGACATGCTGCACCTCAGAAAATCCAAATCCCATCGAGCTACGCGCTCGAGAGACTTGAACCTCAGCACTGAAATAAATAGGACATGCTGGAGGGACAGATTCATAACCCAGAGGCTCCCTTCACTCTGGAATAAAATCCCAGTCCAGGTTAGGCAGAGTCCCTCATTGACTCTCTTCAAGAGGAATCTTGATGAGTGGATGGGAGATTGTAGGTTTAGCCTGGGTATCACTTCTGTGTCACTGTTAGACAGAGGCAGAGTATACTAACCTCGAAAAAGGGTATAGCAAAATTCATTTAAAATGGGTGGCGAAAGCCAAACACATTCTGGCTAGGCTTATAAATGTCCTAGGGCAGATAGCCTAGTACGAACCTATGAACCTATGAACCCATCATCACACTGGGTTATCATTCACTTAATTTGATAACAATGGCCACTCCACCCAGCCCAAAAGAAGTTTTATTTGTGTCTGTCTCTGCTCTGAGCACATTTCTCTGGCTTTCACTGTCAGTCTTAACAAAGTAAGTGAGCTTTTAGTTTACCTTATGTAGATCAGAGTGCACATGCTGTGTGCTGTGTCAAGTATGTCAGTGACTGAGCGTTCACTTATAAATGTCAAGCACGTGCCATTCCTAGTGCCATTTTGAGAGTGCAGACAGAGAGTAAGCATGTATGATTACAGCAGTTAGTTTGTATATAAGTTATTTAAGTTAAAGTCAGTCAACTTCTATCATGACGTGTTTGTATAAAATAAAGTTGCTTAAACAGAACCTACGAAGACTCTTCTATTGTGTCCAAAGTAGGAGAGCGACACCTTAGATTTATACAATCAATTTCTAGCTTATAAAGATTACTCAGGTATAGACACCTAACTGGAAATCAAAATAGATTATACCCATTTCCTATTACTCATCCAATGTTTCCACAGAGAGTTAAATAATTCTATCAGTATATGAAGCAGGAATTCTCTTTATAAATATAGAATACTTATTGTATCTAATGCCCTTTGTCACTATCCTGTCTGTCATATTAAAGTGTTCGGTATCATCTGTCCCATGAATAAGCTCTCCATAGTCGTTTAACTTACAGTGGTATTATTTATTTATATATATATATATATATATATAGGATCCATCAATATGTTTGAAGTTTCACTACTTCGAACACCACTTCACCGAGTCCACTTGTTCGAAGTAGTGAAGCTTTGACCATTGACTTCTACAGTCACACTACAGCGAGGAATGGGAATATTCCCTTATTTCCCCACTGCAGTGTGATCTCAGAGTTGGTATATTTAAATAGGGGGGGTACAACCCCCCACATGGGGGGGTGCAGGAGAGCTTGGCCCCCTGCAAAAACATGTTTTAGTGGAGTTTTTTTTGTGTGTAGCCTGGGAACTAGACTTCAGCGAAAGTGCACTTTCGTTTAAGTGGACTTTTGCTGAAGTGTAGGGTCTACTGCTTTATTTTGAAGAAGTGTATTTTCGATGTAAAGCAGTAAACCTATATATCTATATATATATATATATATATATATATATATATATATATATATATATATAGATAGATATAGATATTACACCGGCTTCCTTATACACTTTATGCATTTGCAAGGATTTATGAAAGATGCCTGTAAATATGGATACCATCACTGTTCTCACTTCTTTAAATATCATTGGGTCACTTTGCTCCCATCACCTTTCCCACATTCAGTCTTTCCATTTTACTTCTTTGCTTCTTCAATAGACCAGTCTCAGTGGTGCCATATAATTTGTTGTTGACGGATTCTTCACAGCTTATTTGTTCAAAACTGAAAGGTCACATGGGCAGCTGTCTGAAGGGTTCTTTATCTCAGATTTAGTTATTTTAGTTGAGTCAGTAAGAGACAAAACTGCTCTGCATGGTGATGGGGTTGCTCTTTCCATATAAAAAGTCTTCATTTATTTACCCATTCTGTCCTTCAAACTCAGATGAATTGGTTTCCATGAGTCCCTCTTTCAGCCCTCATTTTTGCACTTGTTTAAAATTGTTTGCCTATCTTAAAAGTAACTTAATGACCCCCTGTTTCTGAAAGTCTTACACCCTTCTTCCTTTTCTTGCCTCCACTTTCACATTGAATTATTTAGGTGGTTAGTGCATCCCTTTGGAACACTATCAAGTCACTTGTCTTGACACACTGCCCGCATTTGTATTAGTAGCACCATTCCTATCCTGGATTGTAATGTTGTAGAACTGTAATCAAAGCTCCATCTGTGTATCTCACTAATTTAACCACTGTGCCTGTAAAGCCAACAGGATTGTGATTTGTAAACGCAGTGAATTGTCTACTATCCATGTAGGTGGTAATCTTTTGTATAGCCCAAACTATACCCAAACACTCCTTTTTTAATGTTGAATAGGATTCCTCTCTTAGCTGAACTCTGTGAATGAGACACACTACCAATGCACTTCTCCCTTTGTAGAAAGCTGGGTAAGAAAATCCCCGCACCAGCTGTTGTATATAATATAATTCAGGAGTAAGAGTTACTAGTAGCTAGATAGCCACAGTCATACATTGTGAAGTGTGATTAGTCAGGAAGAATGCATGGCTATGTTCACTTCAGGGTCCCTGTCAGATATGTAAGACCTGATACTGCAGTCCCAACACTTCTAAAATTAAACTGAAGGCCATGAAATAACAGTCAGTTCTGCTTCTTGCTGCTATTCATTTTAAGCATTTTTGCAGGGAGGCAAACCCAACATGGGGCTCAGAACTCTGCTAACCAATCTTTATATGTACCGACTACAAGACTGCTGTGCCTCGGAAAAGGGGGAAGACTGTGATTTACCATCATTTTACAGTTAATATATATATTCCCTGTATCCACACTTAACAGCTTCTTTGTACTGAAGGCTACAGTTACCCTCATCAGCATTCAGTAGCACCTTATATTTCAGGTAGCAAGTGCAAGTGTGAAAAAGTTACACTAGAGAAGGATTTGGAACTGTATCGATCTGTTAACAAACACTGACTTATTGTCGATTCTTACCCAACTTATCATATCAGCCAAGAAAGCTAAGAACCACGAGCTAGTAAGTAAATGAGCATAGAAGCATATAAGAGCAGTGCAAAAAAGCACATCTCTTTTCTAAAGTAAGTTATTAGACATTATTGGTACTGGACACAGGGAAACTTTCCATGACTGTTTGTAGCTAACAAAAGTCAAGCATAGACTTTACAAATCCTTTAATACTTAGTTAAAGAGTTCAAAGTATGCCCCCATTCAACACAAGACAGTTCTCAGTTATTACTGATATGATGTTAAATGCAATACAAAGCCATAATTGCCACATATTATGTAGATACATACTTCATCTATGGTAAAAAAAGACTTGACTGAAAAATGAAATTAATCAGTGGGTCAGCACATTTCATGTCCTCCTTTGGCTTTAAGTGGAAACCCTGAAACCACACTGATGGCTACCTGAAACACAGTTCCTCCTCCCTGTCAACCTTCTCCCTGGTGATGGGCAACAAACTGGCTTATGGGCCACGAGACGATTGATGATCAACAAGTAGTGGAGGCAAAGAGTGTAAAAAAGCTAAACAATATGAGAAGAGCTATCCTACAGTTTACATCTATCCTTATATTTCCATTGTAGTTCACAGCTGGAAAAAATGAACTGATGATTGTCAGGCACAGTGGCATAAACCACAGAGGAATAAATGACACCTGTCCTAATATTTAATTTTCCCATAAGCAGTGCAGTAAACTATGTATGTTAAATGAAACATCACATTACACTAAGTACATCTGTCCTGTTTTCACACTGCACTCCAGATCCAGGAAAAAATGAAACTCTGATATTTTTGTTTTCTAACATTACCTTAAATAGCACAGAAACCTATGAATTTATGAAACAACATAATATTGTTCAAAGTAAATAAAAACAAAATATGTGAATTTTAATATTTTTGATAACAAATGGGAAACAAACCTAAACCCAAAGCAATGTTTCCCCTCCTTTTAGAACTGCTGTAATTATGTATAAGCCTGTAGTCTGATCAACGTTGTTCAGAGGCACTTTCATCTCCACAAGTCCTATCTCTTCTGTATATAAAGAGCTATCCTTCCTACTTTGCTTCTGAACTGGAAGTATTAAAACCTTAGGGTGAATTATCATAACTGAAGTGTTTTCCTCTGCCACCCTTAACATTGGGTCATTCCATTCAGGATATGAAAAATGAAATTACTAATTATGGCCACACTCTTTCCTTATTTTTGTTTACATATTCATCCTTTAATCAATGCATCATCAAGTACATTAACATTTGATGGTCTGTAGATAGTATCCATCTCTCTGTAACCTCTTTCTCTCATACCCTCCATTCTGACCACTAGATAGCTAACATCAGTTACACCCCCTTTTCCCACTTCCCCATCTCGCTAATTATCCATATTATACTTTAAGTGCTCTTCTCATACTCCAAGCTCCCCAATCTTACACATTCTATCATATCAGAAAACATAAACTCCAGCACTTACATGTACCAGCCTCTCACCACATTTGCCCAGGATTCTGTTGTTCGTTCTTTGTCAGCCCAACCCAGTAATCTGCATATAATTCCCTCACTTCCTTTCCCAGACTTCTTGCATTGTACATTACTTTCTAACCTACGCCACATTTCTCTTACTTACACCTTCCCACTCTCACACCGTTATTCCCTTATTCTGCAACATTCATATGCCTACCGATAAATAATTTTACTTTATCATCTCTGTGTCACCACCATTTTCCAACTCTATTTAAAGTTACCACCCATTAATTAACACCTTACACCGGTCCTTCCTCAAGAATTTAATCCTTTTAAATGCTCCTTCTGTGGCTGCCTTTGACAAAGTATCAGTACTTACATGTCTCAGTAAGTGTATTGTCTCTCTTCCCTTCCTTTAAGTACCACTGTGTCTCCCACCACCCATCTCTTATTTAATGTTGGCGCATTAAACTCCTACATTTACCCTTAATCTCTCTCCATGTTTTCCATGAATAAAATCATTACCCACTAATACCACTTTTTTGGGTAACCTGCAGTAATCTTGCCACTATAAACAGCATTTTCCACTGTTTTAATATTATCTAGCACGTTCCCCACCTCACTAATGGTATTTGCCACTCCCACATAATCCTTATGTCATGCGGATTCTTTAAATTATTTGTTACACAGGTGTGACCTAGGAATGCTGTCTAAGTGAATTAATCATAGGCATGCAAATGGTGGATGACATTGACTTAATCAAAGCCAGGACAATAGAATAAAACTTGTTACAAACTTATAGGCTTAGTCCTCTGCATTAAATTGCCAATGTATTGCTCTTTTTCCCTAAAATGCAATCACTCTCGTGGCCCATGCTCTTCCATGAATCACTATCCCTGTCTGCTGTAAGCTGTCTTTTGTCTTGCCATGCTTTCATCTCCTCTTTGACTTGTTTCTTCCTTCTTCAAGCCTCCCTGCAATGCTTCATTCTGCTATGTCCTAACATCTTGCTGCTGTCTTCCTTTCTCTTACCTTTGCAATCATTCCACTCACTTAAACTGTTCTCTCTAAATAACTCCATCCCATCTGAATTCACTGACATTTGTATTTCCTTTCCTCTCACACCCACTTTACCTTCAGGTACTCTGTCCCTGTTATTTTTATTCCCCTTGCCCTTTCTCCCCTATTAACCCCGTTCTGCAGAAAATGTCCTTCCTATTGCTATATCCAGCTTTACTACACTCTCCTGTGCACTCAGAATATCCCAGTACAGATATTGATATCCATGCAGTTGAACAATAAATGTTTTTCAATCATGACTGCAGTTGCTCTGTTACAGACAGAGTCTGGGATGGAATATATATAAAGCTGTACTAACTCCATAGTACAACACAAGTGCATTACAGAAAACAAACTAATGTTAAACAGTTGGAAAATAAGGCCTGATAGTTTGAAGTGAAGACAACAGGAAAATAAACTGTAATATTATACAAACAATGGACATAACTAACAGGGGAGATTATGGAGGTTGGGAATGTGACAGCATTGACAATGTGCTCAGAAGCATTTCAGAAATAAAAGAAACATTCCCATTATCCTGCTGCTACTAATACCACTACAAATACTAATATTATTAAACTCTGTTATGTCTTTCATATAGATTAAACATGCCAGATTTTATCGTCAACTGTTTTTGTTTGCACATCCTCTTAATAGTGTATATGAGCACTTGTGCATATGTCCATTTAGAGGTACTCCTTCTTTGTGTGTAAACTTGTCACCAGCATATTTAGATGTATATTCTTATTGCCGTACTTCAGATGTAAAATGTCTTCATTTATATTATTATTATACATATGAAGATTAATTAAATGCAAATGAAAAAAAAAGCTGCGTATCTAGAATGCATACT
>NW_025054235.1:0-7417 GCF_019279795.1 Protopterus annectens
CTCTATAGACAGTAAACACTACAGAAAAGGCAACCACAAAATGAAAGTTTTAAACAGAAAAAGGGGCAAAAGATTTCAGAATGCTTTTAACTGCAAACAAATCAGTTACCCATGCAGATTAGTTAAAGCTAAAAACAAAAATGCAGCAGGCAATTAAAAGAGCTATATATAAATTGCTAGAAGCAATAATCAGTATAAATAAGCCAAGAAAACCGGATACTTACATATAAACAAAGTTAGGGCTTAAATACCAGAAGATGCTACCTTAGACATTTTTTTTGAAAAAGTACAAATGAACCAGTACATACTAGCCAGGAGCCAATCAACACAATTCAAACACAAAGGTAAAGAAAGGCTTCACACTTCAAGATGGCCTATCATGTGCTCTTGGAGCAATCACTGCAAAGACAAACAGGCTCAGAGCCAGCAAATCTGAACAGGGACTATACTAAAGCTATTAGCCTACACTCATTAGACAGTAAACACTACAGAAATCTTTATGACAGCAGTGAGCCACAAAATAAAAGTTTTAAACAGATAAAGGTGCAAAGAGACTCTACAGAATGCTTTTAAATGGAAACAAATCAGTTATCCATGCAAATTAGTTAATAGCAATAAAATTCAATAAAAAATATGTAGCAGGGAATATAAAGTGCTATATATAAATTGCTGAAAGCAATAATCACTATAAATATGCCAGAAAAGGATACTTATATATATCAGATCAGAGTTGAAGTCAACGCCCCTCCTCCACTTTGCTCAGTGTGTATCGACAGAATCAGCAATCACTGCAAAGACAAACAAGCCCAGAGTCAGCAAATCTGAACTGGAACTATACTAAATCTATTAGCCTACACCTGGCTAGACAGTAAACTACTCACAGAAATCACAGGACAGCAGGAGCCACAAAATAAGTTTTAAACAGATAAAGGTAAAGATCAAGTAGAATGTCAAGGTTAGGGCTTAAATAGCAAAGATAAGCAACCTTAGACAACATTTTTTTAACAAAAGTACAAAAGAACTAGCCGCTTACTAGCCAGCAGCCAATCAACACAACCAGCCACGATGGTAATGAAAGGCTCAATTCAAGATATTCGCCCATGTGCTCTGAACAATCACCGTAAAGACAAAGCGTTTCAGACCCAGTAAAATTGAACTGGGATACTTCAGCTATTGGCTCACACTTTTTAGACAGTAAACACTCACACAGAAATCTTATGACAGTAGTGAGTCATAAAATGAATGTTTTAAACAGATAAAGGCTAAAAGAGACCTCTACAGAATGCTTTTTAACTGCAAACAAATCAGTTACCTGCAGATTAGTTTATAGCAATAAATACAGTAAAAAGTATGCAAAGCAATAAAAGTGCTATACATAAATTGCTAGAAGCAATAATCGCATAACAAGCCAAAACAGGATACTTATATATCTCAGATCAGAGTTGTAGTCAAAACCCCTGCTCCACTCTGCTCAGTGTGTATAGACAGAAATCCTCCCAAAGTTAGGGCTTAAATGACAGAGAATACCACCTTGGACAACTTTTTTTTTAAAAAGCACAAAAGAACCAGCCCCCGATCGCCAGCAGCCAATCAACACAATCCAGCCACGAAGGTACATGTGGCTTGCCAATTAAAGATAGCCTGCTCATGTGCTCTGAACAATAACTGCACAGACAAACATTCCCAGAGCCCACAAATCTGAAATGGGACAATACTGAAGCTAATACCCTACACTCTATAGGCAGTAAATGCTACAGAAATCTTTATGACAGCAGTGAGCCACAAAATGAAAGTTTTTAAACAAATAAAGGAGCAAAGGGACTCTACATAATGTTTTTAACTGCAAACAAATCAGCTACCCACGTAGATAAGTTAATAGCAATAAAATACAGTAAAAAAGAATGCAGCAGGCAATAAAAAGTGCTATACATAAATTGCTGGAAGTACTAATCAGTATAAATAAGCCAAAAAAAGGATGCGACATATCCGTGATCAGAGTTGTAGTCGTGCTTCCTCATCAACTCTGCTCAGTGTGTATAAACAGAAATCCTCCCAAAGTTAGGGCTTAAATACCAGAAGATACAACCTTAGACAACTTTTTTTAAAAAAAGCACATAAGAACCAGCCCACACTAGCCAGCACCCAATCAACACAAACCAGTCAGGAAGGTAAAGAAAGGCTTCTGCTAATTCAAGAGGGCCTGCTCATGTGCTATGAAAAATCAATGCAAAGACAAACAGGCCCAGAGCCAGCAAATCAGAACTGGGACAGTACTAAAGATATTGTACCACGATATCTCTCAGATCAAAGCCAGTCAAAGCCCCTCCTCCACTCTGCTCACTGTGTAGAGACAAGAATACTCTCAAAGTTAGGGCTTAAATACTAGAATATACAACCTTAGATAACTGCTTTTTTTAAAAAGCACAAAAGAACCAGCCCCACTAGCCAGCAGCCAATCAGCACAATCCAGCCACAAAGGTAAAGAAAGGTTTGCTGATCTTAAGATGGCCTGTTTGTGTGTTCTGAACAATCACTGCAAAGACAAACAGGCTGAGAGCCAGCAAATCTGAACTGGGACAATCCTAAACCTATTAGCCTACACTCTCTGGACAGTAAACATTACAGAAATCTTTATGACAGCAGTGAGCCCCAAAAGGAAAATTTTTAAACAGATGAAGGAGCAAAGAGACTCTACAGAATGCTTTTAACTGCAAACAAATCAGTCACCCATATAGATTAGTTAATACCATTAAAATACAGTAAAAGTATGGAAAGTAGTGCAAATAGTGTTATATAAACATTGCTAGAAGCAATAATCAGTATAAATAAGGCTAAAAAACAGGATTCTTATATATCTCAGATCAGAGCTGTAATCAATGCCCCTCCTCCACACTGCTCAGTGTGTATAGACAGAAATCCTCTCAAACATAGGGCTTAAATACCAGAAGATACAATTTTAGACAACTTGTTTTTTGAAAAGCATGTGCGACCAGCCCCTCACTTCAGCCAGCAGCCAATCAACAACAATCCAGCCATATGTAAAGAAAGGTTTCTCATGTAACTAAGATGGTTTGCCTATGCTCTGAACAATCACAGCAAAGACAAACAGGCCCAGAGCCAGAAAATCTGAACTGGGACAATACTAAAGGTATTAGCCATACTTTAGACAGTAAATACTTACATAAATTGTATGACAGCAATGGAGCTGCTGTAAAACAAAAGTTTTAAGCAGATAAAGGAGCAAAGATATTCACAGAATGCTTTTAATTGCAAACAAATCAGTTACACATGCAGATTAGTTAATAGCACACAAAATACAGTCAAAGGCATGCAGCAGCAGGCAACACAGCATTATATACAACTATTAGAAGCAATAATCAGTATAAATAAGCTAAAAACAGGATATATATATCCCAGATCGACTCCAGAACACCGCCTCTTTCACTCTGCTTAGTGTGTATAGACAGAACTCTCCTCAAAAGTTAGCTTATATAAATTAGAAGATACAACCTGACAACTTTTCTTTTTAAAAGCACAAAGAAGCCCACACTAGCTTGGTGTTAAGCCAATCAACACAATCTCTGCCAATGAAGGTAAAGAAAGGCTTTCTGCTATTTAAAGATGGCCTGCTCATGTGCTCTGAACAATCATCAGAAGACAAAAGGCCCAAAGCTATCAAATCTGAACTGGGACATTAGTGCTAATAGCCCACACTAGCTTAGACAGTAAACACTACACAAATCTTTATGACAGCAGTGAGCCACAAAACGAAAGTTTTTAAAAAGATAAAAAAGCAAAGTGACTCTAGAGAATGCGTTTAACTGCAAACAAATCAGTCACCCATGTAGATTAGTTAATACCATTAAAATACAGTAAAAAAGTATATGCAGGCACAAAAGTGCTATATATAATTGCTAGAAGCAATAATCAGTATAAATAAGCGTAAAAAACAGGATTCTTATATATCTCAGGTCAGAGCTGTAATCAACGCCCCTCCTCTATTCTGCTCAGTGTGTATAAACAGAAATCCTCTCAAACGTAGGGCTGAAATACCAGAAGATACAACTTTAGACAACTTTTTTTTTAAAAAGCACAAAAGAACCAGCTCCCACTAGCCAGCAGCCAATCAACACAATCCAGCCATGAAGGTAAAGAAAGGTTTCTGCTAATTCAAGATGGCGTCCTCTTGTGCTCTGAACAATCACTGCAAAATCAAACAGGCCCAGAGCCAGCAAATATGAACTGTGACAATACTAAAGCTATTAGCCTACAATCTTTAGAAAGTAAACACTACAGAAATCTTTATGACAACAGTGAGCCACAAAATGAAAGTTTTTAAACAGGTAAAGGAGCAAACAGACTCTATAGAATGCTTTTAACTGCAAACAAATAAGTTACCCATCCAGATTAGTTAATACCATTAAAATATAGTAAAAAGTATGCAGCAGGTAACAAAAGTATAAATTGCTAGGTGCCAATAATCAATATAAATAAGCGTAAAAAACAGAATTCTTATATATTTCAGATCAGAGTTGTAATCAATGCCCATCATCCACTCTGCTCAGTGTGTATAGACAGAAATCCCCTCAAAGTTAGGGCTTAAAGACCAGAAGATATAACATTAGACAACTTTTTAAAAAGCACAAAGAACCAGCCCCACTTCAGCCAGCAGCCAATCAACAATGGCATGACAGTAAAGAAAGGTTTCACACCGCAGATGGCCTGCCTTGGGCGTGTACTCAACAATCACAACAAAGACAAACAGGTCCAGAGCCAGGAAATATGAACTGGGACAATACTAAACCTATTAGCCTACACTCATTAGATAGTAAACACTACAGACATCTTTATGACAGCAGTGAGCCAAAAAATGAAAGTTTTTAGACAGATAAAGGAGCAAAGAGACTCTACATAATGATTTCAACTGCAAACAAATGAGTTACCCGTACAGATTAGTTAATAGCAATAAAATACAGTAAAAAGTATGCAGCAGGCAATATAAAGTGCTATACATAAATTGTTGTAGCTTTTAATAATCATCAGTATAAATAAGCCAAAAAGGATACTTATGATTCTGTGATCAGAGTTGTAGTCAAGGCAACAAATCTCCTCCACTCTAAGGTTTCAGTGTTTATAAACAGAAACTTTCAAAGTTAGGGGCTTAAAATACTAGAAGATACACCCTTGACAACTTTTTTTAAAAGAACAAAAGAACCAGCCCCTCAATAGCTTGTGTGTGAGCCAATCAGCACAATCCAGCCAAGCCAAAGAAAGCCTAAGCAATTGATGGCATGCTCATGTTTGAAATAACTACTGTACAGACAAACAGGCCCAGAGCCCACAAATCTGAACTGGACAACACTAAAGCTAATACCTGTTAATTTATAGCGTAAATACTAAAGCACAAAAAATAGCCCCTAACAGTTGCAACAATCAACACTATCCAGCCACAAAAGTAAAGAAAGGCTTCTGCTAATTCGAGATGGCCTGCTAATGTGCTGTGAACAATCACTGCAATGTGACAACAGGGCCCAGCAAAAATCTGGAATGGACAATACTAAAGTTTTATAATTTTTAGGACAGTAAACACTACAGAAATTGGTATGATGCAGTCAGCCAAAATGAAAGTTATTAAATAGATAGTTGAGCAAAGACTCTCATAGAATGCTTTAACTGCAAACAAATCAGTTAATTTTGTGCAGATTAGTTAATAGTAACAAATACAGAAAATGCGCAGCTAGTAAATAAAAAAGTGCTACATATGAATAGCTAAAAGCAATAATCAGTATAAATAAGCCAAGAAAACAGGATACTTATATATCTCAAATCAGAGTTGTAGTCATTGCCCTTCCTCCACTCCGCTCAGTGTGAATAGACAGAAATCCTCTCAAAGTTAGAGCCTAAATACCAGAAGATACTACCTTAGACAACTTTTTATTTTAAAAAGAACAAAGAAACCAGCCCCCACTAGCAGCAGGCAATCAACACAATCCGGTCACAAAGATAAAGAAAGGCTTCTGCTAACTCAAAATGGCCAGCTCATGTGTTCTGAACAATCACTGCAAAGACAAACAGGTCCAGAGCCAGCAAATCTGAGCTGGGAGTACACTAAAGCTATTAGCCTACACTCATTAGATAGTAAACACTACAGAAATCTTTATGACAGCAGTGACTCACAAAATGAAAGTTTTTAAAAACATAAAGGAGCAAAAAGACCCTACAGAATGCTTTTAACTGCAAACAAATCAGTTACCCATGCAGATTAGTTAAAAGCAATAAAATATAGTAAAAAGTATGCAGCAGGCAATAAAAAGTAAGAGTATAAATTGCTAGAAGTACAATCAGGCATAGTTGCTTCAAAAGATAATGAGTATATATCCTGATTAGAATTGTGCCAGCCTCTTCCTCCACTCTGCTCAGTGTATAGACAGAAATCCCCCTGTGTTAGGGTCTTAAAGAGCAGAAGATACAACATTAGACAACTTTTTTTTTAAAAAAGCACAAAAGAACTAGCCCCCACTAGCCAGCAGCCAATCAAAACAATCCAGCCACAATGGTAAAGAAAGGTTTCTACATCTAAGATGGTTCACTATGTGCCTGGAATAAATCACAGCAAAGACAAACAGGCACAGAACCAGAAAATCTGAAATGAGACAATGCTAAAGGTATTAGCCTACACTCTTTAGACAGTAAACACTACAGAAATCTTTATGACAGCAGTGAGTCACAAAACGAAAGTTTTGAATGGATAGCGATAAGACACTTACAGAATACTTTGAACTTCAAACAAATCAGTTACCCATGCAGATTAGTTAATAGGAATAAAATACAGTAAAACGTATGCAGCAGGCCCATATCTCTCAACCTGGAAACATCAAAAATCTGGACAAGGCCCATGAAAAATAGGTACAAATCTGTACGCTGATTAACATCTAATTTGCATACATAATTATTTAACCCCACCTACTCCAATGGAATTGTGGGATACCAACTTTCAAACGCACACTGAAGAACAGACAACCAAAATATGGCACCAGAGTTCCCCTGCAGCCATTCCAATGTTCCATTACTTGGCTATTTCACCCCATTTGCCATAAACACTAATGTGTGCATACTGCGTTACTTCTACAATGATTATTTGGATTTTATTTTTACATTTTGCAGCACAATAATGCACAAACACTAACAAACATCTGCTAAACAAAGCAATACTGTCTCACCATGAAAATAGACTTGGCATTAAAACTTTTCTGCCCTTGAAAGTCACATTCATTGAAACAGCATTGAAACCCACACCACATTCAAAGAAAATACATATGGCCAGTGGTGGATAAAGAATACCTTTGAGCTGTTTTAATCATTTTGCACAAAAACAAGAAACATACATGTGGCCCCTTCCTTTTTTTCCTTGCACACA
>NW_025054236.1:0-9328 GCF_019279795.1 Protopterus annectens
TATGTTTTATGTATGAGATTATTTTGATTCTCTTTCATCATTTATGTCAAATCTTGATGGCACAATTGAGATACGATGGGCTTTGAACTAGAACAATCTCCGTTTAAATGTAAGGGTAGACATGCTTATATCAAATGTGTATCTTGAAAAAGACCCTATTACACAAGAATCTTAACGGCTGACAGTTACGTACTCTTAATAATTCAAAGTTAAACCTTTCGCAGCAGAGATTCTCAGCAGAGTATTGTCGTATCTCACTTTAGACCATGTTGGTAACCTGATTACCTTCGTGGCTTGGAAGCCCAAAGTTCTACAAAGGATAGGTAACTATTATAGCCCTGAGACTAGCTTATAGTACGTTCTGAGTATTGTGCTGTCAGCATGCCAACGAATTATACTCCCACTAAATCCAAATCCCAACAGCAGGTAAACTCAACAGTAAAAATGTTGAGGACATTCATAAGATCCCTATGAAGACATCAAGGCAACCCACGCTTGTTAGAGAATCTAGGTGAGGAATCGGTTCGGACATCTCTGAGCTGACGGCAATGGTAAGATTCATCCAGGGGTAACCCTACTCTGCTAGGTATATTAGAATGCCTATTGACTAGAACCACATGAGCCACATGGGCTGATATTACCTCACTGTCTGGTACAGGAATACTGTGTCCTGGATATAGCTGCCTAGTGCCTGTTTTACAAGCAACCAACCTGCCACAGTGAATCCAAGGTTATTTCGTTCCCATCATACCTATAAATAATTAAAACCTGGCTGCAAACTATTTGGGTATATGTTGCAGGAAGCAAGAAAGGCATGGTGTCGGATACATGGTTGTTGGGCAGGCTGAGATTAGATGTGGAATTTTGGTTTAGGAACACTACTATCTATGAAACAAAAGATGAATTGTATTGCAGGCTCTGAGTGATGGTTTTTGGGAGAAGTTAACAGGCTTGAATTTTAGAATGAGGATTAGATAGTTCTCAATAGAGTCACTGAACCTTTAGGCTCTAAGCAACTGGCGTTCAGTGTTGTTCGGTATAGAAGTTACCTTCATTTATTTTCTTTTTTTTTCGGATGTGGAGGACCATTCTTTCCACACTTTTATTTATTTTGCAGCATTAGCATTCTACCTTTGGGGTAGCCAAATTGCAATATTTGCTTTTGTGTCTTCCTTCCAGGGGTTGTGTGTCATTTGTAGTTGCATTGAATGAATAAAGCATCCCGTAAGGTAGATTTTGAAGACGAAGTTAAAATATCAGTTGTGTAATATTGCATAACCTCTGGATTAAACTTTGGACAGGTTGCATGTTGTTTATAAACATGCCATTTAAGTGGATGTTCGATGTATGTTCAATTTTCACCAAACTGTTATTTCATCACCATTATGAGAATGGACCCTATCTCAAGTCAGGGTATAAGTGCTAAAGTTCATGAAATTAGTATGTTTCAATTCCTTGTTATCCAAAGTATTATCTGGATATCCATTGGTTAGGGCCAGAATTGATCTCTCAACCACCGATACACATCGGGTAGAATATGTAAAAATGACTTTAGATTTTTTTTTTTTTTAATTCGATCCATTGCTCCTACCACCTTTTCGCTGGAACTGTCTCAGCATTTTGTCTCAACATTGCTCTCATTTCTGCCTCCAAATCTTGAGATTTTATGACTTTGTGTCTTGCTGTATGTAAAACACTGTAATGGCAATATGTAGCAATTTCAATGATCAATGCTACTTTTGTGTTTTTAATGAACTACTATAACTTGTGTTCCTGTACCTACTTTTTTGGATTGTTGGTAATGGCTGATGCAGTCTGATGCGCACTTCATCATTCTCTGTAATACTTTGTTGTTCGTGTTCCCAAAGCGTCTCACCTACTTCTGTATTGTGGTGTTCGCACAATCCTCAATGGAACAGTCTTGCTACACTATTGTGTCTTTCAGTGTATAGACCCTCTGTGTGTATCACACCCAGCAACAAGGTATGCAACCCCTTGTAGTTCTTTTTTTACAGAACCTACATTTGTCTGCTTCTCACACATGTTCAATGGACATCCTGCAGAGTTCTGCAAGCAGCAGAGAGCGAAAGAGTGACTTTTTCCTGATTTAAGTATTTTTTTTCTGGCTTTTTGACTATTTACTGCTTAGCGACTGCATTTTCGCCTGTTTATACAGCTCTGCATTCTATTTAAACAGTTTTGTGTTGATTAACTGTTTTGCACTTTTAAAAAGTTATTTGTTGCTTAATTTTACCTGCAGGCCAACACACTCAAGTGCGCTAGCCGTTAAAAAGCATTTATAGCATTTACGGTCTGTTTTTCCTCTGTTTTCTGAAAAAAAGAAAAAAAGAAAAAACAAAAAAAGATCTTGTTTTCCCGGCTTACTGAACTAGAATAGTTCAGAGTTTGCTGATCTCTGGGCATTGTCTTGGTTCCTGTGCTATTCCATATCCTTATTTGGATAAAAGGAAGCTTCTTTGTTCACCAGTGGGAGTGGGGAGCACTGAGCAGCCTATTTGTCCCTAGAGGAGTGGTTCCAGCCAGAAACTTGTAGTCTATTGGCCATTTTGGGTCAATTCAGCTCTTTTCAACCTGTATAAAGCTCGTGCGAGCTTTACTCAGCACAGCTTGGTGTCCTGCAGAGTTCTACAACCAGCAGAAAGCCAAAGAGTGACCTTTTCCTGATTTAAGTATTTTTTTCTGCCTTTTTGCTTATTTACTGCTTAACTGCATTTTCGCCGATTTATACAGCTCTGCATTCTGTTTAAACTGTTTTTGTGTTGATTAACTGTTTTGCACTTTCAAAAAGTTATTTGTTGCTTAATTTTACCTGTAGGCTAACACACTCGCGCTAGCCGCTTAAAAGCATTTATAGCATTTACTGTCTGCTTTTCCTCCGTTTTCTGCAAAGAAAAAAACAAAAAATCTTTTTCCGCTTACTGAACTAGAATAGTCCAGTTTTTCAGAGTTTGCTGATCTCTGGGCTTTGTCTTGGTTCCTGTGCTATTCCATATCCTTATTTGGATAAAGGAAGCTTCTTTGTTCACCAGTGGGAGTGGGTAGCACTGAGCAGCCTATTTGTCCCTAGAGGAGTGGTTCCAGCCAGAAACTTGTAGTCTATTGGCCATTTTGGGTCAATTCCTAGGTCTTTTCAACCCCCTGCTATAAAGCCCGCTTTAGTGCTTTTGTCGATTTAAGCGTGGAGTTGCCCATAGAGCACATCAGCGCTGGTTATACAAGGTTAAACTATTTCTGGCTCCGTAAAGTCTGCTCTTCGATTTTTCCCTTAAAACTGCTCTACTTGCAATCTAAACAGTCTATTCTCTATCTCAAAAGCTCAGCACTTGCTCCTAAAGCATTTTTATATAGGTAAAGTACTTATATACTAAACAAAGTACTACATTAGCCTAGAATCCCCTTGAGTACCCATTTCCCTATAGGTCCCTTCTGACTCAGTTACACAGCAAACTTTTTCACTTTTTCTAGCATGTCGAAGGGTCAGTTGCTAGCGTCCTCTCCTGTTCAGCTGGTGCATCTGGGAATCTTGAAGCAATGTTACAATTGCCTCATGTACACAGACAACCCACTCCTTCTCCCACAAAACACAAATACATGCAAGAGATGCAACTATATAGCCAAACTGGAGGCTGAGCTCTCTCAACTCAAGACTGGCAAGACCAGACAGGAGGAGAAGGAAACCACGCACACCACAAACCCAGTTTCACATAGAACTATCACAACTGCAAAACAAACACATAACACACACAGAGACATACTAGGAGGCACTGGTCAAAAATCTACCAAAACAACAGAGGCCTCCAAAGCAGACACCCAAGCAACTGCCACCTCAAGACATAACACATAGTTCTCAAAGTCAGTGTGCTAAACAGTCATAGCCCTTAAGGCCAAACACAATGCCAGACGCACTTGTTATAGGTGACTCCATAGTCAGACACACTGACGTCCCACTCACCAGACTGAACAAGTAAGGTCACAGTAAGCTGCCTGTCGGCGCTAGAATCCGCCACATAACACAAGCACTCAGGTCACTCCACAGCAAGTACAAGTATGACTCAGTCATTGTCCATGCCGGTGTGAACGACCTGAGACATACCTCCCTGGACTACATGAAAAGAGACATAGAGGAGCTCTCAGATTATGTAGCCCAGGCGGTATGACCCTGACCCTGAGCAGTATCCTACCCTCACCAAGAATGATGCCACAATACAGAGACAGAATGATCAGCTTTAATAATTGGCTTAATTACTGGTGTCATTCTAAGGGGATCCAATGTCTGTCTGCCTGGGATGACATGCTTGACAAGATGCTGCTTGCAAGGGACGGCTTGCACCTGTCACCCCTGGGCTTCGGATATTGGCAAAGGCTCTTGCCACCCCATAGTGCCTTTTAGGCAAGGCTCAAATGATAAACCTACGCCCTAGAAAACAAAAATAGAAAAAAAATAAGGGTAATGCTGCTCAATGCCAGAAGTCTAAACCTCAAGATGCATGCCCTCGAAGCCCTCCTCAGTATGGAGAACATCGATGTCTGTGCTGTGACTGAAACCTTGTTCAAGGCTCCTGAGAGCACCCCAGCACTATCAGGTTATACCTCATATCATGCGTTCCGGCCCCAAAATCCTGACCGAACCACAAAAGGAGTATCCATATTCATAAAGGATACCCACACCTCCAGGTTAGTGGCAATGCAAGCATCGGAGACCATCCAGGGGCAATTAACCTTAGGTAAAACTTCCCTACAGTTTTTAGCATGCTACAGACCCTTTCAAACTCAGGAAACCCACACAGCCTTCCTGAAGACACTGGAGAGTATGAATGTCTCTCCAAACACCATCATATTGGGTGACTTCAACTACCCAAGCAGACTGGGAACATTACTCAAGCCCCATCACCCTAGCCCAAAGGTTTCTGGAGTTCATAAACTCAAATGCTATGGAACAATTAGTCACCATTCCCACAAGAGGAGAAAATATACTAGACCTGATCATCACAAACATGGGGACAAAATGCTCCACACCGGAAGTATATCCCTCATTGGTGAGATCAGACCATAAATTAATCTCAGTGAGATCCACATCCCGCCACCCCCAGCAAAAGACCACAGTGAAGAACTTCTCAAAAGCAAACTTCACACTTCTTAAGACTGAGTGGTATCCTTCAAGGCCCCCGAGCCAGTGGAAACCACAACCCATGCTGCTGAAACCCTTACAAATGCCTTCTACGAGCACCTCCAGGAATGCATGGATCAAGCAATCCCTAATAAAATCAAGACCCTTTCCACCAAAGGCAGGTGCCCGGTCTGGTGGACCACAGCCATAAACAAACTCTACAACAAGAGGAGAAAGCTACTACATGACAGAGCAAAATCCCTAAAAGGGAAGGCATCTCTGATCAATACTAGCAAAAAACTACGATCACTCATAAAATCATCCAAGGCCAACTTTGAGAGAAAAATAGCTAAAGACACAAAAGACAATCATAAGGCCTTCTTTAGCTATGTTAGAAACCTGGGTGGAAACTCCCAGATATGCTCATAATTAGTCCAAAATGATACAAAATTCACTGAACCCACAGACATTGCCAACATACTGGCAGACAGGTTCAGTGCAAATTTCTCCCCTCCCTCCCCAAAGGAGAAATTTCTATCCCAGCAGAGTGTAGCCTCCCTAACATCTCAGATGCCCAGGTGAGAGCTGCTCTCTAAAAGCAAAAACACAGCATCAATGGGACCGGACGGTGTCCCCGGCTGTGTGCTACATTAACTCAATGAGGAACTAAACCCACACATAAGGCTGCTGTTTAATCTTAGCCTTACTACAGGATCAATTACCCAAAGAATGGCGATGGCAACTGTGTCCCACTCCACAAAGGCGGTGCTTCTACGGACCCTGGAAATTACCACCCCATAAGCGAGCCTTGTCTGCAAAGCTATGGAGAGGATCATAATGGAACTCATAAATAAAGACATTGGGGACCTACAGACACTGGATCCTCCCAATTTGGCTTTGTCAAGGGCAGATCCTGCCTCTTGAACTTGGTCAACTTTTTGAAACAGTCACTAAGGCCATTGATGAGGGTAAGGCAGTTCACACAGCCTACCTTGACCTTGCAAAAGCTGACACAATACCCCACTGGCATCATAGAAAAGCTCACCAGCTTAGATGTAAACCCATATGTCACAAGATGGGTTGCAAACTGGCTCAAGGACAGAACCCACAGGGTTAGAGTTGCTGGTGCCATGTCAGACTCTAAGCCAGTCACAGTGTGTCCCACAGGGCTCAGTCCTGGGCCCCTCTTGTTCAGCATTTATTTTTTGAAGTGCAGGCAAACATAGGGGGATTGTGGCTGAAAATTTGCAGATGACTGCAAACTGGGCACCATAATTGACACTCCATCAGACACAGACATCCTCCAGAGAGGTCTCATAGAAATGGATAACTGGTGCCAGAGCCATGGCCTTAAGCTAAATGCCAAAAAGTGTATAGTCATACCCTTTGGGAAAAACAAGGTAACCCCTAATTACCACATAGGTGGTAATCCATTAAACACGGAAGAAGTTATCAGGGACCTGGGGACCCAAGTTGACAGTAACCTCTCTTTTTACACTCACATTGCCAAAGTGGTTAGGAAGACCTTCTACATTGCCCACCTGATCATGAAGGGATTCACATCCAGATCAGGAGAGGTCATTGTACCCGTGTACTCTTCACTTATCAGACCAATGATTGAGTACAACCCCATTGAATGTACCTTACCCGACACCTGCAGCAGTTGGAAAGACCCCAAAGTTCCTCACCAAAAGGATAAAGGGGCTCAAACATATGTCATATGCTGCCCGACTGAAGAAACTCCAGCTCTATTCAGTCGCATACCGCTGCTCAGAGGTGATCTGTGCCTGACATACAAGGCCATGTCCAACCCGAATTAATGGACATGCTCCACCTCAAAAATCCAAATCCACCAGAGCCACGAGCAAGAGACTTAAACCTCAACACGGATATAAATAGGATGTGCTGGAGGGACAGATTCATCACCCAGAGACTCCCTACACTATGGAACAGAATCCCAGTCCATGTGAGGCAGAGCCCCTCACTGACTCTGTTCAAGAGAAATCTTGACGAGTGGATGGGAGATCGTAGGTTTACCCCGGGAATCATCTCTGTGTCACTGCTGGACAGAGGCACAGCAAACTAATGGGTATAGTATTCTCATCCTAAGGGGTGGTGAAAGCCACATACACTCTGGCTAGGCTTATAAATGCCCTAGGGCAGATAGCCTAGTATGAACCTATGAACCTATGTATGTTAGTCCACCATCTTGGGCTGCTATTATTAACCTTTGATCTTCTGGTTCATAGGATCACAGGAAGTTACTAGTATTGGTCCTGAGACCCTTATAAGCCTAGCCTTGAGTTTAGCCATGTTTTGACAAGTCAGCACCCCTGTCCAGCAGGGACACAGGTGGAATCCCAGGGGTCTGTTTCCCATCCAGTTATCCAGGTTGCACTTGAAAAGGATATTGATATCTTGATGTGGAGGGAGTCTGTTCACAGATGGGGAGTCCGTCTCTGGGACACAAATCTCTCCCACCAACAAGTCCTATTGATGTCACATACCAGGTTGAGATTTGTGTGTGTGGGTTACTTGAGTGGAGCTTGACTTGGATATGCAGTAGTCCCGTCAAGGCTCTGAGATTGCTTTGTATGCCAGACAGAGGTCCTCTGAGGAGCCTGTATGAAACTAAGTAGAGGGACAGGGCTTTTAGCCCATTTGGAGGTAGCTCGGTTTTAGGCCCTGGATTCTTCTTGTGAAGAACCTCTGTGGTCTCTGTAGCTGCTGCATTCATTTTCAAGGTACATGCTAAGAGGGCATTGTACTCAATATTGGCCTTATAAGGGAAGAATACAGGATGTTAGGATCCCCTTGTACCTGGAAGAGATACCCTTACTTGAGGTGCACCATATAGAAAGCTTTCTGGCCTGAAAGAAACATGGTGGTCAAAAGTCAGTACTATTAACCTGGTGCCCAAATCCCTCATGTCTGATTGCATGCTTGGACATTTTATTGTGATATGTGGGGACCTTACATAGGTCTCAACCTGCTAAGAGGCCAATGTGGAACACAGACCATAACAAGCATGTGGCAAACAGTCAAAATGTGGAACACCCTATTTTTACAATGCAACAATGTACCTCAACCATGGTCTTTCAGCTATAATTTTACACATTCATGAGACACACACATGCACACACACTAACTCACCCTGGTATACATCTCTGCCCAGAATTTTGAAGAATGTCCAAAATCTTATGTTTTTGTTGTGATCCTCATAAAATATGTAGTTTTCAGGCAAATCAGGGGAATGAAATAAGATAATGACAGAGTAGGGGTATTTTCACATACATGGACAGCCTATTTCAGAAATTTATTAGTAATTATTTTGCTGATTTTTTCGTGGATGTGGAAAAGATTCATCAAAGTGGAGATCCAGTTTTGTTTTTGTGTTTGGAGATTGTTATAGCAGGTAACTATATTTTTTGTTTTGCTATGACCATTCATTTATTACATTTTTAAGTGTGTGTGTGTGTGTGTGTGTGTGTGTGTGTGTGTGTGTGTGTGTGTGTGTGTGTGTGTGCATGTGTTTTTGGGGGGTGTCTGAGAGATCTGTAGTTTTACTTTGCCTGCAGGCATTGACAGTATATTCCAGTAGGGTTTATGATTAAAAAAATAAAAAAAATATATCACACATGTAGCCACAGTGGCTGAGCTAGCAGGAGGTATAAAGTCAAATAAAAGTTGGGCCTTGCTTTTAGCTTTACAAAAAATAAAATACTTACATAACATCCTTTCAGCTAAAGCTACTTGATTGTATGTAGACATTTCTTTTTTCATTCCTGTTTCCAGGTACCCTTCTATCTGCATGTATATTAGTATTGAAGAGTAGTGGTATTGAAGAGTAGTGGTACTTGCAGCAGAGCAGATTTCTAACCCTGTAAATGGGTTGGAATATGCTACAGACTACTATAGCAAATTAAGGATTTCATGAGCATGTTTTGTGAGTGACGACTAAAGTGCACTGCTGTACCCAAGAACAGAAAAATGTAGCTGCTCAGCGAGATTGCACCATGAAAGACAACACGATTAAGAATGAGTAACCGTATTGCGGAACCTTTGCAAAACTTGTGAAGTAGACATAAAAGTGCATCCTGTTTCGTACCACTTGCTCTGAAATGGTAGATCTCATGAACAGTTATTTGACTAGTTCATATACTGAGGTGGTGATTGATTGTAATTGCAGAATATGAGTCA
>NW_025054237.1:0-5771 GCF_019279795.1 Protopterus annectens
ACAGGCATAATCAATGCAGAATAAAAGGGGACAGTGACCTCTTCAATAGCAGGCTTAATCAATGTAGAATAAAATGGGACAATGAACTCTTCAATAACAGGCATAAATAATGTAGAATAAAATGGGACAAATACCTCTTCAATAACAGTCATAATCGATGCTGAATAAAATGGGACAGTGACCTCATCAATAACAGACATAATCAATGCTAAATAAAATGGGACAATGAGCTCTTCAATAACAGGCAGAATCAATGCCGAACAAAATGGGACAATGACCTCTTCAATAACTGGCATAATCAATGTTGAATAAAATGGGACAATGACCTCTTTAATAACAGGCATAATCAGTGCAGAATAAAATGGGACAATGACCTATTCAATAACAGGCATAATCAATGCAGAATAAAATGGGACAGTGACGTCTTCAATAACAGGCATAAACAATGCAGAAAAAATGGGTCAATGACCTCTGCAATAACAGACATAATCAATGCAGAATAAAAGGGGACAATGACCTATTCAATAGTAGGCATAATCAATGCAGAATAAAATGGGACAATGAACTCTTCAATAACAGGCATAATCAATGCAGAATAAAATGGGAAAATGAACTCTTTGATAACAGGCATAATCAATGCAGAATAAAATGGGACAAATACCACTTCAATAACAAGCACAATTAATGCTGAATTAAATGGTACAGTGTCCTCTTCAATAACAAACATAATCAATCCTGAATAAAATGGGAAAATGACCTCTTCAATATCAGGCATAATCAATGCTGAGTAAAATGGGCCAGTCACCTTTTCGATAATGGGCATATTCAATAGAGAATAAAATAGGACAGTGACCTTTGCAATAACAGACATAATCAATGCAGAATAAAACAGGACAATGACCTCTTCAATAACAGGCATAATCAATGCTGAATAAAATGGGAGAATGACCTCTTTGATAGGCAAAATCAAAGCAGAGTGAAATGGGACATTGACCTCTTCAATAACAGGAATAATTAAAGCAGAATAAAATGGGACAATGATCTCTTCAATAACAGGCGTAATCAATGCTGATAAAAATGGGACAATGATCTTTTCAGTATCAGGCATAATCAATGCCGAATAAAATGGGACAATGACCTCTACAATAACATGCATAATTAAAGCAGTATAAAATGGGACAATGACCTCTTCAATAACAGGCACAATCAATGCTGATAAAAAAATGGGACAATGACCTTTTCAGTAACAGGCATAATCAATGCTGAATAAAATGGGACAATGACCTCTTCAATAACAGGCAATGTCAATGCTGAATAAAATGGGACAATGACCTCTTTGATAATAGGCATAATCAAAGCAGTATAACCTAGGACAGTAATCTCTTCAATAACAGGCAGAATCAATGCTGAATAAAATTGGACAATGACCTCTTCAATAACAGGCATAATCAATGTTGAATAAAATGGGACAATGACCTCTTCAATAACAGGAATTATCAATCCTGAATAAAAAGGGACAAAAACCTCTTCAATAACAGGCATAATCAATGTGGAATAAACTGGGACAATGACCTCTTCAATAACAGGCATAATCAATGCTGAATAAAATGGGAGAGTGAAGTCTTCGATAACAGGCCTAATCAATGCAGACTAAAATGGGACAGTGACCTCTGCAATAACCGGCATAATCAATGCTGAATAAAATGGGACAATGACCAAATGGGACAATGACCTCTTCAATAACAGGCATAATCAATGCTGAATAAAATGGGCCAGTGACCTCTTTTATAATGGGCATATTCAATGCAGAATAAAATAGAACAGTGACCTCTGCAATAACAGACATAATCAATGCAGAATAAAGTGGGACAATGACCTTTTTGATAACAGGCATAATCAATACAGAATAAAATGGGACAATGACCTTTTGAATAACAGGCATAACCAATGCTGAATAAATGGGACAATGACCTCTTGAATACCAGGCGTAATCAATGTTGTACAAAATGGGACAATGACCTCTTTGATAACAGGTATAATCAATTCTAAATAAAATGGGACAATGAGCTCTTCAATTACAGGTATAATAAATGCAGAATAAAAGGGGACAGTGACATCTTCAATAACAGGCATAATCAATGCAGAATAAAATGGGAAAATGACCTCTTCAATAACTGGCATAATTAATGCAGAATAAAACTGGACAATGACCTCTTTGATAACAGGCATGATCAATGCTGAATAAAATGGGACAATGACCTATTCAATAACAGGCATAATAAATGCTGAATAAAATGGGGCAGTGACCTCTTCGTTAACAGGCATAATCAATTCAGAATAAAATGGGACAATGACCTCTTCAATAGCAGGCTTAATCAATGTAGAATAAAATGGGACAATGAACTCTTCAATAACAGGCATAATTAATGCAGAATAAAATGGGACAAATACCTCTTCAATAACAGTCATAATCAATGCTGAATAAAATGGGACAGTGACCTCTTCAATAACAGATATAATCAATGATAAATAAAATGCGACAATGAGTGCTTCGATAAAAGACAAAATCAATGCAGAACAAAATGGGACAATGACCTCTTCAATAACTGGCATAATCAATGTTGAATAAAATGGAACAATGACCTCTTTAATAACAGGCATAATTAATGCAGAATAAAATTGGACAATGACCTCTTTGATAACAGGCATGGTCAATGCTGAATAAAATGGGACAATGACCTATTCAATAACAGGCGTAATAAATTCTGAATAAAATGGGGCAGTGACCTCTTCGTTAACAGGCATAATCAATTCAGAATAAAATGGGACAATGACCTCTGCAATAACAGGCATAATCAATGCAGAATAAAAGGGGACAGTGACCTCTTCAATAGCAGGCTTAATCAATGTAGAATAAAATGGGACAATGAACTCTTCAATAACAGGCATAATTAATGCAGAATAAAATGGGACAAATACCTCTTCAATAACAGTCATAATCAATGCTGAATAAAATGGGACAGTGACCTCTTCAATAACAGACATAATCAATGCTAAATAAAATGGGACAATGACCTCTTCAATAACAGTCATAATCAATGCTGAATAAAATGGAACAGTGACCTCATCAATAACAGACATAATCAATGATAAAATTGGACAATGAGCTCTTCAATAACAGGCATAATCAATGCAGAATAAAATGGGACAATGACCTCTTCAATAACTGGCATAATCAATGTTGAATAAAATGGGACAATGACCTCTTTAATAACAGGCATAATCAGTGCAGAATAAAATGGGACAATGACCTATTCAATAACAGGCATAATCAATGCAGAATAAAATGGGACAGTGACCTCTTCAATAACAGGCATAATCAATGCAGAACAAAATGGGTCAATGACCTCTGCAATTACAGGTGTAATCAATGCAGAATAAAAGGGGACAGTGACCTCTTCAATAACAGGCATAATCAATGCAGAATAAAATGGGACAATGAACTCTTTGATAACAGGCATAATCAATGCAGAATAAAATGGGACAAATACCACTTCAATAACAAGCATAATCAATGCTGAATTAAATGGTACAGTGTCCTCTTCAATAACAAACATAATCAATCCTGAATAAAATGGGAAAATGACCTCTTCAATAACAGGCATAATCAATGCTGAGTAAAATGGGCCAGTGACCTCTTCGATAATGGGCATATTCAATGGAGAATAAAATAGGACAGTGACCTTTGCAATAACAGACATAATCAATGCAGAATAAAATGGGACAATGAACTCTTCAATAACAGGCATAATCAATGTTGAATAAAATGGGAGAATGACCTCTTTGATAGGCAACATCAAAGCAGAGTGAAATGGGACAGTGACCTCTTTAATAACAGGCATAATCAAAGCAGAATAAAATAGGAAATTACCTCTTCAATAACAGGTATAATCAATGCTGATTAAAATGGGACAATGACCTTTTCAGTTACAGGCATAATCAATGCTGAATAAAATGGGACAATGATCTCTTCAATAACATGCATAATTAAAGCAGTATAAAATGGGATAATGACCTTTTCAGTAACAGGCATAATCAGTGCTTAACAAAAATGGGATAATGACCTCTTCAATGAGAGGCATAATCAATGCTGAATAAAATGGGACAATGACCTCTTCAATAACAGGCGTAATAAATGCTGAATAAAATGGGACAATGACGTCTTTGATAACAGGCATAATCAAAGAAGAATAAACTAAAAAAGTGACCTCTTCAATAACAGGCGTAATTAATGCTGAATAAAATGGGACAATGACCTCTTCAATAACATGCATAATCAATGCAGAATAAAATGGGACAATGACCTCTTCAATAACAGGCATAATCAATGCTGAATAAAATGGGACAGTGACCTCTGCAATAACCGGCATAATCAATGTTGAATAAAATGGGACAATGACCTCTTCAATAACAGGCATAATCAATTCTAAATAAAATGGGACAATGAGCTCTTCAATAACAGGCATAATCAATGCAGAATAAAATGGGACAATGACCTCTTCAATAACAGGTGTAATCAATGCAGAATAAAATGGGACATTGACCTCTTCAATAACAGGCATAATCAATGCAGAATAAAATTGGACAATGACCTCTTTGATAACAGGCATGGTCAATACTGAATAAAATGGGACAATGACCTCTGCAATAACAGGCATAATCAATGCTGAATAAAATGGGACAGTGACCTCTTCGTTAACAGGCATAATCAATTCAGAATAAAATGGGACAATGACCTCTTCAATAGCAGGCTTAATCAATGTAGAATAAAATGGGACAATGAACTCTTCAATAACAGGCATAATTAATGCAGAATAAAATGGGACAAATACCTCTTCAATAACAGTCATAATCAATGCTGAATAAAATGGGACAGTGACCTCTTCAATAACAGACATAATCAATGCTAAATAAAATGGGACAATGAGTGCTTCGATAACAGGCAGAATCAATGCAGAACAAAATGGGACAATGACCTCTTCAATAACTGGCATAATCAATGTTGAATAAAATGGGACAATGACCTCTTTAAT
Source organism: Protopterus annectens (assembly GCF_019279795.1). Lineage (NCBI taxonomy): Eukaryota > Metazoa > Chordata > Ceratodontiformes > Protopteridae > Protopterus > Protopterus annectens. The sequence continues at coordinate 5,094 of NW_025054237.1, forward strand.
AACAGGCGTAATCAGTGCAGAATAAAATGGGACAATGACCTATTCAATAACAGGCATAATCAATGCAGAATAAAATGGGACAATGACCTCTTCAATAACAGGCATAATCAATGCAGAATAAAATGGGACAATGACCTCTTCAATAACAGGCATAATCAATGCAGAATAAAATGGGACAATGACCTCTTCAATAACAGGCATAATCAATGCAGAATAAAATGGGACAATGACCTCTTCAATAACAGGCATAATCAATGCAGAATAAAATGGGACAGTGACCTCTTCAATAACAGGCATAATCAATGCAGAATAAAATGGGAAAATGACCTCTTTGATAACAGGCATAATCAAAGCAGAATAAAATGGGACAGTGACCTCTTCAATAACAGGCATAATCAATGCTGATAAAAATGGGACAGTGACCTCTTTAATAACAGGCATAATCAATGCTAAATAAAATGGAACAATGACCTCTTTGATAACAGGCATAATCAATGCTGAATAAAATGGGGCAATGGCCTCTTCAATAGCAGGCATAATCAATGCTGAATTGAATGGAACAATGACCTCTTCAATAACAGGCGTAATCAATCCTATGAATAAAATGGTACAATGACCTCTTTGTTGCTGAGCATAATTGATACAGAATAAAATGGGATGTGTGCTTTTCAATAACAG
>NW_025054238.1:0-8177 GCF_019279795.1 Protopterus annectens
AAAAAACAGAGTAGGAGATAGGTGACATCACAGGGGAATGTATGAAAGAAATGCAGCTCATTGGAGCACAGTGGCATGTGAAAGATGTCAGTCACACATCATGGAAAGAGGAGTGTCAACAAGTAGGCATGGGAAAGCCAAGAAATGGAAGGTGTACACTATGGATAACACCAAAGTTTCTTGCAGGGTGCATGCGTGTGCATGCTGGTGCACAGTAAGATAGAGTCGGGGTGTAAGCGTGAGTGCAGCGTTTAAGGCAGAATCATGTAGGAGCCTGTTTAAACACCTGTAAGCTTGTTTGCACTGGTGTCCCCTTTTTAAACCCCGAATAAGCAGATTCTAGTTCTAAGCATGTGTGCGCGTGTTACCCACTGTGGCGTGTTTTCTGGTATGTTTCCTCCCCTGAGAAACAGAAGGGAAAAAGGAAGCATGAGAAATAGTAGGAAGCTAGCAGGGATTACTGGCAGAGCTAGCAGGTGAAAACAAACAGAAGCAGGCAAGCACACAGGCAGAACAGTAGCCCAGCCCAGCACTTAAAATCTGCAAACAACAGTGCAGAATGTTTCTCTCAAGAGACACTGCAACAGAGGAGTAAGCTATTAGAAGTGAAAACTGAAAAGCTTCACTCAGCCCAAAAAATGCTAGGGGCTGCCATAGCTGTTATAAGGAGACATATGCAACTTGCTGAGGGTGGTACTATGCAAATGCTGCTGGACAACCCACAGTGAGGAAAAGAGAAGAGTGTACAGGCCCAGGGTCACCTACCAGGGGTTACATGAGCTGGAGATAGTGGACTGCTATAGAGTGGACAGAGACCTCCTCAGCAAATTGTTGAGCTGTGCAGGCCCCCCCACACACAGAACCAACAGGGGGGAACCCATCCCAGTGGAAACCAAGGTATGTGTTGGCCTAAGAATACTAGCAACAGGTACCTTCCAGAGACCAACTGGTGATATGATGGGGATATCACAGGCATCAGCATCCAGGGTACTGCACCAGTTCCTGGATGCCATGTCCCCATGTCGGTGATCATGTATATTTCCCCAATTTTCCCTGAGGTATTGGCCAGCAATTGTCTCTTCCAGCAAATAGCGGAATACCCTGAGGGAGTGGGTGCAATAGACTGGGATATACATCAAAGCACCAGGTGGTGAGTGGGGGAGGCCTACATTAACTGCAAGGGCTTCCCTCCATCAACTGCCAGGTTGTGTGATGCCCGGGATAATGAATGTGTGCTGGCTGCCCTGGAAGCTACCATGATTCCCATATCTGGCATTTGGGAGCTGTACCAGAATTTGCCAATGGGGACATCCCACATGGTCATAGTGGGGATGCTGGCTCCCCTGGAGCCGTGGCTTTACACCCATCAGAAATGCACACACACCCGAACAAGAATGCCATAATGAGGCACACGCACAAACCGAAATGTAATTGGGGTGTGTTTGGGCTGCTCAAGTGATGGTTCCGGTGTCTGCACACATGTGGTGGAGCCTTGCAGTACTCACCAACTACATGTACCCAAATTGTCATGGGATGTGCTATGCTACATAATATGATTCTGCAGCTGCAGCAGGACCAGCATAGGGCTGGGCCAAACAGCCCCACCATTGCCAAGCCAATCACAGGCAGAGTGTGCTCGGAGGAGGAACAACCTGAGCCTGCCCCAGTAGGCAGAAGGAGGCGTGCCCAGTATGCCTTGGCCTTGGCAAAGCGGCAACCCATAGCACATACACTGGCTCAGTAGGAACCCTGGAAATGATACCTCTTTTGACTCACACATATAGTAAAAGGGATGCCGAAGTTGACACAACCTTCTGTCAAACATGTACAGGGAGTGTAGTGTGTGCATCCAACATTGACAGCCCTGCAGCACCACCTGAGGCATGATTGCCATGTGTTAAGCAATGTAACACCATGTAGTATATGCAAACTTGATGACCCTGACTAACATCCTACCCTCACCAAGCATGATGCCACAATATGAAGACGAGATGATCAATTACAAAAATTTGGGCTTAAGTATTGCTGTTAGTCAAAGGGGATCCAATGTGTGCCGGCCTGGGATGACATGCTGAGCAAGACACGATGCTCCACCTGCTAGGGATGGCGTGCACCCATCAGTCCTGGCCTTTTGGATACTGGAAAAGGCGGTTGTCACCAGCACCGTGCCTAGAATAGGTAAGGCTCAAAACACAAACTCACCTCCATAGGTATCACAAGGGATAAGAACCTAGACGTAATGCTACCCAATGCCAGAAGTCTAAACTGCAAGATGCATGCAGTCTAAACTCTCCTCAGCATGGAGAATGTTGATATCTGTTCTGTAACAGAAACTGGGTCAAGGCTCACAAGAGCACCCTAACACTACCAGGTTACACCTCATACTGTGCTTTACAGCCCCAAAACATGGAACAAACTACAAAATGAGGGTGACTAGCAATAATTGTCAAGGATAACCACACCCCCATGTTGGTACTACAACAAGAAGCAGCATGGACTATCCACGGGCAAGTAACAGCGGCTAAAACTGCCTCCCAGTTTGTAGCCTGCCACAGACTACCCTCCTAATGCCAGGAACTGCACTTGGCCTACGGGGAAAACATGAAAATATCAGGCTCTCCAAACAACATTATATTGGGTGACTGAAAATACTCAAACATAGACTGGGAGCATTATTCTAACTACAACACCCTAGGCCAAAGGTTCCTAGAATTCCCTAAACCAAAATGCTCAGGAACAACTTACCACTCCCCCAAGAGGGGTAAGCATACTGGATGTGATAATCAGCAACATGGGTACTCTATGGCCAGATGAGAAGTGTATCCCTCACTGGTAAGATCAGACCATAGAGTAATCACACTGGATATTCACATCCTGACCCCAGTCCCTGGCAGAAAACCATGTGAAAAACATGTGTAAAGCAAATGTTGCACTCCTCCAAACTGATGTGGAATCCATTAAAGGCCCTGTGCCTGTGGAAAATATGGGCCACACCTCAGAACCCTTTATAAATGCATTCTATGAACACTGTCAGGAATGCATGGATTATGCAATCCCAAATAAAACCAAGACCCAATTCCATAAAGCAGGCATCTGGCATGGTGGACCCCAGCCATTACCAAACCATGCAAGAGAAGAGGAAGCTACTACATGATAGAGCAAACCAAAAAGGGAAGTAATCTCTGATCAGTATTATGGCAATAAAATATGGCCACACATAAAATCCACAAAGGCCAGCTACACAACATGTTGAACCTGTGAATCTTGAGGCAAGTTACACCTGCCCCATGTACACGACAACCCCCCCCCCCCAAGAAATACAAATATATGTGAGAGATGCAACCATTTATCCAAACTGGAGGCTGAGCTCTATCAACTCAGTACTGTCAAAACTAGTCAGGAGGAGAAGGTAAAAAACACACCACAAACCCAGTCTCACATAGACCTATCACAACTGCAAACCAAAGACATAAAACACAAAAACATTCCCGGAGGCTCTAATTAAAAAACCACCAAATCAACAGAGGCCTCCAAAGCAGACACCCAAGCAACCCTACCTCAAACATAGCACATGCAACACATAGTTCACAAAGTCAGTGCCAAACAGTCACAGCCCTTAAGGACAAACAACATGCCTGATACACTTGTAATAGGTGACTCCATAGTCAGACACACTGATGTCCCGCTCACCAGACTGAACAAGGAAAAGGTTACAGTAAGCTGCCTGTAGGCCGCTACAATCCACCACATAACACAAGCACGCAGGTCACTCCAAAGCAAGTACAAATATGACTCAGTCATTGTCCATGCTGGTGTGAATGACCTGAGATGTACCTCCCTGGACTACATGAAAAGAGACATAGAGGAGATCTCCGATTATGTAGCCCAGGCGTATGACCTGACCCTGAGCAGCATCCTACCCTCACCAAGAATGATGCCACAGTACAAACACAGAATGATCAGCTTTAACAATTGGCTCAATTACTGGTGTCATTCCAAGGGGATCCAATGTCTGTCTGCTTGGGATGTCATGCTTGACAAGCCATGCTGCTTTGCCAGGGATGGCTTGCACCTGTCACTCCTGGGCTTTTGGATATTGGCTAAGGCTCTTGCCACCTCCATAGTGCCTTTTGTAGGCAAGGCTGAAAAGACAAACCCACCTCCCTAGAAAACATAAGTGGAAAAAACATAAGGGTAATGCTGCTCAATGCCAGAAGTCTAAACCTCAAGATGCATGCTCTCGAGGCCCTCCCCAGTATGGAGAACATCGATGTCTGTGCAGTGGCGAAACCTGCATCAAGGCTCCTGAGAGCACCAGCACTACCAGGTTATACCTCATATCATGCTTTTTGGCCCCAAAACCTGGACCAAACCACAAAAGGAGGGGGAGTATCCATATTCATCAAAGATACCCACACCTCCAGGTTACTGACAATGCACGAAGCATCAGAGACCATCCATGTGCAACTAACCATAGGCAAAACTGCTGTACAGTTTGTAGCATGCTACAGACCACCCTCTCAAACCCAGGAACCCCACTCAGCCTTCCTGAAGACACTGGAGAGTATGAATGTCTCTCCAAATACCAAACAAGGTACTCACAAATTACCACATAGGTGGTAATCCATTACGTATGGAAGAAGTAATCAGGGACCTAGGGACACAAGTGGACAGTAACCTCTCATGTGACACTCACATTGCCAAGGTGGCTAGGAAGACCTTCTATATTGGCCACCTTATCATGAAAGGATTCACATCTACATCAAGAGAGGTCATTGTGCCCCTATACTCTTCTCTTATCAGGCCCATAATTGAGTACAATGCCCCATTTGGGATGTACCTTACCCGACACCTGCAGCAGTTAGAAAGTACCTCACCAGGAGGATAAAGGGTCTCAAACATTTGTCATATGCTGCCCAGCTGAAGAAACCCCAGCTGTATTCAGTCACATACTGCCTACTGAGAGGCGATGTATGCCCGAAGTACAAGGCCATGTCCAATCCAGAATTAATGGGCATGCTCCACCTCAGAAAATCCAAATCCATCAGAGCCATGAGAGGAGAGATGTCAACCTCAACACATAAATAAATAGGATGTGCTGGAGGGACAGATTCATAACCCAGAGGCTCCCTACACTCTGGAACAGAATCCCAGTCCATGTTAGGCAGAGCCCCTCACTGACTCTCTTCAACAGGAATCTTGCCAAGTGGATGGGAGATCATAGATTTACACTGGGGGTCATCACTGTGTCACATCTAGACAGAGGCACAGTAAAGTAAACCCTAAATGGGCATAATATTCACATAGCAAGGGGTGGCAAAAGCCACACACACTCTGGCTAGGCTTATAAATGCCCTAGGGCAGATAGCCTAGTATGAACCTATGAACCTATGAAGATACAAATTGTACAGGACACTAAGGATAATCACAAGGCTTTCTTAACTGATGGTAGGAACCTTGTTGGGAATTCACAGATATGCTCTGAATTACTCAAATATTACAAACAATACACCAAACCCACACACATTGCCAACATCCAACCTGACAGGTTCAGTGCAAACCCCCCCCCCCAAAATGCCAAATATCTATCCCAGCAGAGTGCTGGCCCCCTGACATTGCAGATGCTGGGGTAACAGCCAGCATCTTCAAAGCAAAACACACAGCATCAATGGTACGAGATGGTGTCCTGGGCTGTGTCCAACATGAACTCCAAGAAGAATGGAACGCCAAATAACACTACTGCTCAATTTCAGCCTTACCACAGGATATGTACCCAAAGAGCAGTGTACAGCAACAGTGGTCCCTCTCCACAAAGGTGGTGCCTGAATGGATACTGCAAACTATCACCCCAGAATCCTGACAAGCTTGGTCTGCAAAGCTATGGAAAGGATCATCATGGACCTCAGAAATAAAGATATTAGGGACCTACAGACACTGGACCCTACCCAGTGTGGCTTTCTTAAGGGCAGATCCTGCCCTTTAAACATGTTTGACTCATTTGAAACAGTCATCAAGGCCATTGATGAGGGGAATGTGGTCCACACAGCCTATCTGGACCTTGCAAAAGCCTTCCATACAATACCCCATGTGTTCATTATAGATAAGCTCACCAGCTTAAATATAAACCCTATGTCAGTAGATGGGTTGCAAACCAGCTCAAGGACAGAACTGACATGGTCAGAAATGCTGCAGCCATGTCAGACTACAAACCAGCTACAACTGGCATCCAACAAGACTCGTCCTGGGACCTCCCTTGTTTGGTATATATTTCCCATAGGTACAGGCCAACATGGAAGGACTGTGTCTGAACAAGTTTGCAGATGACTACAAACTGGGCACCATATCTGACCCTCCAGCTGACACAAGCATCCTACAAAAGGGTCACATAGAAACAGACAACTGGTGCCAGAGCCATGCCATCAAGCTAAATGCAGAAAAGTGTATAGTCAACCCCTGTGGATAAACAGTAAGTGCCCACCAATTACCACATAGGTGTTAACCCATTAAGTACTTTAGAAGTAATAAGAGACCTGGGGACACAAGTTGATAGATATCTTGCATTTGACAACCATATGGCTGTAGTGATTGCAGACACCTACCATATACCCACCTAATCATGAAGGTAGTCACATCTAGATCAGGGGAGGTCATCGTGCCTCTTCAGTCATCCTTCATCAGCCTCACAATTGAGTACAATGGCCCCTGTGGGATGTACCTCAGCAGACACCTCCAGCAACTGGAAAGACCCCAAAAGTACCTCACCAGGAGGATCAAAGAGCTCTAACAGATGCCATGTGTTGCCTGATTAAACAAACTGCAGCTCCACACAGTGCCATACTGCCTGCCCAGAGGCAATCTGTGCCTGATGTATAAAGCCATGTCCAAGCTGGAATCAATGAACATGCTGCACCTTGTAAAATCTGAATGCCAGTGAGCTATGCACATGAGAGACCTGAACCCCAGCACTGACATAAATAGGACATGCTGTATTGATTGATCCATAACCCAGAAGCTCCCTCCACTCTTGAGTAAACTCCCAGTACAGGTTAGCCAGAGAGTCCCTCATTGACTCTCCTCAAGAGGAATCTTGATGAGTGGATGGGAGATGGTAGGTTTACCCTGGGTATCACTGTTATGTCATGGGTAGACAGAGGCACAGTATACTAACCTTGAAATATGTCATGGCAAACTCCAGTTACAATGTGTGTTGAAGGACAAACACACTCTCTGACTAGCATTAGAAATGGCCTAGGGCACATAGCTAGTGTTTGTCAATGTCCACCCAAGTTGTGGAATACACTACCAATGTTGGACAAGCCTGGTTTAAGTAGTCCATATCTGAACAAAATGCAACATGGTCATATGTGCACAACTGGCCCTTAACCAGTCTGGTGTGCTCACTATGAATATTTAAAGCAGTGATAGGACTGAAACCCAGGATACTGTCCACCACAGTGAAAGTACTGAACCAGTACACTATACGATATTACAGTGTTTGGTCAGTATGAAAGGATGTTGACAACTGTATGCAAACTATCCCATGGAAACCCTGCAGGCACAGTATAATCCCTGTTGGGTTCAGACACAAAGCAGTTGGGCAGTAAGTACACAACATGACTCCCAACACACAACTATAAATGTGAAATATTGTTGAAGTTCACACACAACCACAAATGTGGTGGACTGCAGATTTCAACATATGGAAAGCTCACACTGGGCATGCTCGCACACTTTGATAAATGAGACATATGTCAGGCAACAAGCCATGGAAAGCCTGAACTGGGCATGCTCACACACTTAGGCCATGTCTCAGTTTAGCAGTTGGCCACACATATCTGTATGTGTTAATCCAGGAACCAACCACAATACAGCAATCTGCCCAGTGCACACAGTTAAATGACTACAGAGACATAAGTTAAATAGTGGATCCCTCTCATATTCAAACATCTTCCACAGATACACAAGTTGTTCATAGAAACAGGGAAAGCTATGGCAATAAAGACCTGCAAACAGTTTATCAGCAACAAATATTGTGCATCTGAAAGGTAAACATATGGGTGTAGAGGTCAATACTAGGCTGTTTGCCCTAGGGGAATACAAGCTTAGCCAGAGTGTGTTTGGCATCTGCCTCTCCAGTACAGTAGGCAACTGTGCCTCTGTAAAGTAGGTCACAGAAG
>NW_025054239.1:2500-5000 GCF_019279795.1 Protopterus annectens
AACACACACACACACACACACATGTATATATGAGAAATATATCTATAAGAAGAAATTTCTTCAAAAGTAGAATTAATTAATGGTAAAGGATAGTTTCTAATAAGAAACATATGCTTTAATAAAGTGGACTGAATATAAAATTCATCATCTTGGCTAACCAGTCTAGAGGTACGAATAAACTGACTACGAACAAGGTTTTTTTTCTTAAAATAAGGGTGTGAAATAGTAAAGTCTAGAAAATTGATCTTGTAGGTGTCTTTTTCTGTGTGGTGGAACATGTTTGATTGCCAGAAGAAATATAAATTCTAGTGTCTAAAAAAGTAACATTATCACCAGAGTCTGATAAAATGAGGTTTAAAAAACCAATGCTATTTTTTAGTTCAGAAATAAAAACATCTAAGGAAGGTTGGTCACTATGCCAAGCAATAAAAAATATCGTCAATAAATCTCCTATATAAATGTACTGAAGGAAAATTGGGTAAATGGTGAAGCTTTTCTAATTTCCAAGTACTGAGAACAATGTTTGCAAAAGAAGGTGCAACAATAGAACCCATAGCCACCCCTTTTATCTGTTTATAAATGTGGTTATTGAAAAAAAAGAAATTACTGTCTAATACTATTTCAATTAAAGTGTATAATGTATTAATTTTAGAAGAAGAGAAGTTAGTGTACTTACTAAGAAATGTTTTAAAGAGTTGTAAACCTTCTGAATGAGGTATGTTAGTGTATAAATTCTCAACATCAAGGGTTACAAAAATGCAGTCAGATAGGCCATTTCTGTTTGCAAACAAATCATTAAGAAATGCCCATGAATCTTTCAAATAATAAGGTGTGGCTTGAACCAAAGGATTTAGAACAGAATCTAAATATTGCAATTTTTTTTTCCGCTCCTGCTTTAGTTTTTTATTATTGAAATAATGTGTCTGAAGGGGAGGATCAGTTGGATTTTTGCTGTATTTTTGGGTATTCCAAATAATTTTCCAAGGTTGGGGAGGGACAGCCATGTTCCATATATTCATCAAATGAAATGGCATTAGTTAAATGTAGTTTTTTTTTAATTTTATCAACTTTAGAAAAGTGTTTATTCACAGTTTTAATATAGTATTGTGATATGGTTAGAAACAATGGAGTCATCAGAAGTGTGCCTTAAAAAGACTACATCTTTAACAATAGAATTCAGTAAATCAGTAGGGTAACCTCTCTCTATAAGAAAGGAACTAAAAACATCACATTCATGTAGAAAAACATTATCATCAGAAATAATCCAGGACAATCTGATGTACTGACCTCTGGCCATATTAACTTTCATAAATAGAGGATGCATACTGCAGAAATGTAAATAATTATTTCTGATTGTCTTTTTCCTAAATATAGTAGAGTTCCAAGTTAAAGAATTTGTATAAATGGAAATAAGTACATCTAAAAAGTTAACTTGCTTCACAAAAGCTGAAATCTTAAACTTTAGAAATGGAATACTATCAGATAAGGAATTAATAAATGTAAACAAATCAGACTCACATCCCTTCCATACAAAAAAGAGGTCATCAATGTAACGTCGGTACAGAAGAATATTATTAAAACCAGGTAAATATACTAGAAAGTTACATTCCCACCAGGCTAATACTAAATTTGCAAAGGCAGGAGCTAGCTTAGCCCCATAGCTACATCATGTTAATTTTTTCCTGTGAGAAGGTGGTAAATTTTGATGAATAATTTCTTAAGTATTCTATGCCTATATCATGAGGAATGTTAGAATACAATGATTCAATATCTAAAGTAACTAAAATAGTATGTTCATCAGTAGGAGGGTTGAGAAAAAGGAGATTAAGGAAATCCCATGAATCCCTTAGAAAATAGGGTGAAACTTGTACTAAAGGGTTTAATACAAAAACAATAAATTCTGCTATACCTTCTGTCTTAGTTTTCTTGTTCGACACTATGTGTCTAAAAGGAGGATTAAAATGGTCCTTATGTATTTTTGGAATTCCGAAGAATTTTCCTAGTTGGGCTCTGACACAGTTAAAAAATCAGCTATTACATCACAAATCTGTTTAGATTTATGTAATGCAATAACAGTTCTATCTATATGTTTAAAAGCCCGAAGGACATCTGTTAGGATAGCCATAGCATAAAACACACTGTTATTAAGGTCATTTAATAAAATACGAGTGTATTTATCTTGTTCCATCAACACTATACCTGAGCCCTTATCAGCTCTCATGATTCTTAGTGATCTGTCTGCTGATAAGGAATTTAAGGCAGTTAACTGTTCATTAGTAAGGTTGAACCATTTACAAGTACAGTTATGCTTTAAAACATATCGCAAGTCTTTTTCACATAACTTAAGAAAGATATGTAAGGTATTACATAGTGGTGGGGTCTATAAGCTTTTCTTGACAGGTAGCTTAGTGTAAGAATATAGTACATTTTCATCTTCATCTTCTACATCATATACATCTTTGTGAAATAAAAGTTTTAAATTAAGTTTCCTAACATATAC
>NW_025054240.1:0-8462 GCF_019279795.1 Protopterus annectens
GGCTGTCAGATACAGAGTGTTAAGGCAGTTTTGAGCAGCTTTAGGTTTGCATGGGGTTGTGTGATGCTAAGTGGTGCTAAGCTACGGGTAAATGTATGGGGGCTTACACAGTGTAGGCTTCACATACCAGTGTGCAAATCAGCTTAGCTGTTATATTGGAGTAATGTTGATTCCTGCTAAGCATGGCTTAGCCCTGTTAACCAGTTCACACCACCCTGTCTGATAACATAGCAGGGTAATGACATCTGTAATAAGTGTATGTAATGCCATGAACAATACATGAGCCTATATGATGTCATTTCAGTAGTAAGGGGTGTGAGTGCCATGTCTGGGACACACAAGTATATGAGGCCTGTACAGCACTGTTATCCATGTGAATGTGTTACATACAGGGGTAGTAGCCCAGGGTACGTGCTGTCACACTGGCATGTAGTGTATCATGGCAGTGCTACTGTTGACAGTGCTTTCCCAGGCAAGAGTAGAAAGCTAAATGTAGTACTGACAACAGGCACACCTGCAGGCATAGCTGGACTCTGAGGCCTCCCTGCTGTATCCCTGGTGTGTGAGCTGTGTCACAGTATATATCCCCTACTGGATAATGATCCGACATGTGGAATGTAACTGTAGACTACCGTCTGTACAGCACATGTTAGTGAGGGCTTCCAACATGTAGTTATGGCATACATATTGTTGTCAAACATCTATCTGTCAACACATTCATCCTACTGCATAGCTACTTGCCAAGCTGATGACTGTCAGTCCCTGTACAGATGTGCAGATGGCAGGTATCCAGCTGGGATATGTACAGGCAACCTATGCTTGATTGACACTGACATGTCTGCCCAGCTATGTAGAACTGGCACATATAGGAGACAACACCTGTAGCACAACATGCCATGGGTACCTCCACTACACTACCAAAGTCAACATAATATGCTTGGGCACGTGTCTCCATCACAGACACAAACCATGTATTGTAATACATGTTGCATACATGTCAAATTGATCACCTCAGTGGCCATGTGCAGGAGGCACCCAGAGGATTGGCTGATGGATTGCCTGCTGCCACATGGCAGGTGGCACGATGCCACTGTACACACATCCCCTACACAACCCATCTCTCCATGGACAATAGCTAGGTACACAGCTATGACCACCTGCAGCGATGCACCCAAGTACTGACACACATGTACGTGTGCATTACTGAGAATAGCAATGTCTGTGTGTTAGTACACCTGTACTTGGGAATTCCATGATGTCCTTCACAGCCACCGCAACACCCATTGCCATAGTCAGTTGTGGCTGCTGCTGTATGGGACATTACATGTATCCTGTTACGCTCCTCTCCCTACAGGCTACCCGAGCCTTGCAGTACCAGCATGACAGTGTTGTACAAATTGGTCGATAGGTATGGGATACCCATTGAGTTCTGGCAAGTGTGTATATGTGTGCATGTCTGTATATCTGTAGGGTACAGCATCCCAAGGCCACATACCCCTATTACAATACCCATTGCCACACAGTAGTACAGATAGTGTTGTTGCTGCCCATAGGTGAGGCATGACAATGCAACACCCTACTATGCTTGTGGCATGTGCATTAGATGCATATCCCTGTAGTACACTGTTGGGATATACAATGGCTGGCATCACAGTAGTGGGCAATATGTGATGGTGGGTATGTCAGAGTGTCATCATGGGTTTCAGGGAGTACAATATCCACTGGGGGATGTGGGTGCTGTGTACACTGTAATTACACCAAGGTACACCTGGTATATGTCCCATGTACCACTTTATGGTGACCACTGTCACAATCAACCATACAGGTAACTGATTCCACAATCCAGCCCAGTTTTGCATGTGCTGTGTGCAGCCTACCTGTAACACATTGGACACACTGTCAAGTTAGTTAGCAGCAATAGGCCCAGGTCTCTCAGATGTGTGTCTGCCTGTTATGTGTCTGTTAATGTGTATATGAAGGTATGTCACACTATGTATTGTCCATATACACCCATTACATCCCCCATTAGCATACTGTACATGTCTGGGGATGTTCTGCATGTAACATGTAACCTGGAACACACCTCACCCTAAACGTTGTGTGATGTGTGCAATGAAAGCCACACACTTCAGTAGCACTACATACCTAGGTAGGGGTCTAGTCCCAGTGTTGCCAAGTAAGAGTGTGCATGTATGTGGATGGGTCTACATCAGGTTGCAGATTATACATGTCCCAGCGGGTCACCTGTCCATGTGGCACAGGCAATAACTGTTATACAAACCTGTGACATGTGTTCAACTGTACCCCAGATATGTCACAGCCATGGTGTCACCACAGTGCCATACCCCTTGTGGAATATGACTGCAGACCATCCTCCTGCTGACACAAGTACACCTCAACACAAATGGATAACATTAGGAGACCACAATCAACCAGTTTTTACTAACAGCTATAATGCATCATTGCTGGATGGCTACCTACCTGACATTATGCATTAAACTTTACCCTGATGAAAAATGTTACACTGCAGTATTTGGGTACATGTAGTACAGTCACTGTGCATCAGAACCATATTAGCCTGTCCCTGCATCAATGCTATGGATGACAGGGATGTGGCACAGGATCATATATGCACAGGGTGTGTCATTGGTTTGCCAGAGGAAAGGGTGGGCCATACATTTGACACCATGTGTGTGGGTGGGGGGTTAATGAGGTGAACTGGGCAGGGATGATGTGGTATGTAGGTATGGGGTTGCCTAGGTGTGTTTATAGTTGTGGGTATGCATGCACACAGTTTGCCATGTGGCTCCCCCACAGGTGTTTATGGACAGCTGAGACCATACCTGGCAGGGTGTGCAGTTCCCCTCCCCCAGGACACATGGACTGTGCCTGCCAGGGTTCTATGGGCATTTCCGGGTCAGGTTCGATGTGCTACTCTCCCCTGATGATGACATATGTCTGCTAAAAACCAGGTCCCTCCGGGGACTGGCCAGGACAATGTGCTGTGGCCTGCTGTGGTGTGGTGTGGACAGCCCCCCCACAGTGCGGGGCTGGTACTGCCACTATGGGAGCCCCTCGTTGTCCTAGCACATCCACATTGACTGCCAGCTGTTGATGTTGCTGGCCTACACCACCGGCCATCACTGCACTCCCACATGTTCAAGCAGGACCCACAGTCGATGAGGGCCATCATCTCACCAGACCATCTATCCATGACTCGGTATAAGGACAGATGGCACCAGGCAGTTCATGGAATTGTCCCTTGCAGATGTGAGCCAGCCCTCTGCAGCCTCAGGCCTTGTCTGGTGTAACTTTCCATATGTGCCTGCAGTACCATGACTGCCTGAAACAGGGCCGGGTGGTACCATTTTGGGGTTCTGCCAGGGCATGATGACCAGGCCCCCTGAGCACCCTGGGACATCTGCCTATGTGGTGCCCTGCTGGACATCTGGCTATGCCTGCTGTGACCAGACACAGTAGGCATGGATACCACACTCTCCTGTGCACTGCCACCAAATACCAGCTGTCCCTCTGCTGTGGCCACTGGTGATGGGGTATGTATACACACTGAAACTGTGTGGGGGTTGGGGGTGGAAAAAGGGGAATGTCAAATGATGGTGCTGTTTTGACCCCTGACAATCCCACCTGTGCCTCAACAGTACTATCATCATCTTTGGTATCTGTATGGTCACCAACATCAGATTGTATGCAGGAGGGACCCTGATCCACCTCAACACCTGTGCGGGAAAACAAGAAATGCACTTTAAGACCTGTACAGCATTGCATAACAGTACAAACACACACACACACCCCACACACACAAAACACACACACACACATACACACACACACACACACACACACACACACACACACACACACCACCTTAATACCTACCTGTCCGAGACTTTACAGGCAGTCCCACATTTTACCCATGCATTCCCATCCTGCATCACACTTGGTAACATACACTAAAAACCACTCTTTAAAATTATCATTCCTCTAAATGCCTAGACAAGTGATCACAACACAAGACCTGTTACTCCATTACTCTTTGACCTGAGTGGAGTGGTTTTACATGGCCCCACTGCTGTCATTCACTGCTCATCCTGTGTATGTCCAGACATCGAGCAGGGCCCCCTATATGTGAGGGGCTACTATGTTCACTCCATAATATCATGCACTGGATTTCATGTGTTTTTTGCTCAGTACAGAATATCTGTTTAATAAACCTATCATGTGACAACTGTAATATATGGATACCCCTGGTGTTGTCTAGAAATTTCCCCCAATGCATCTGTAGTGCTGCATACGGGGTTTTCAGTCATTTCTCTGCTGAATGGATATTAAGGGTATACCTGGTGTCTCCCTTTCCCCTCCCAATCCCTGTTCCATGCTACAGCCCTTTTATTATATTATCAGCTGCCCTGTGATTACATACAGACAAGTATTCCTGGTGTGTAATGTGTCAGTCCATTTTCCATGTACTGCATGATCCCAAAGGGAAGTACTGCTGTAGGGAAACCCCCCACAATCACACATGTGCATACATGGACACCCACACAAAACCCCACCCCTGCACACACCCTCCTACATGCATCAACCTCCCTCCACCCCCAGAGTGACCCACAGACAAAAAAAACCCCACACAGAAAACCCCACACACACACATAACAGGTGAGTTGCACAATGATAGTTACACAGCCCTCCCATTACCCATCTGTCAACATGCATAACATATGGTACACAACAGCATGCAATGCAGTTATAGTCAATCCATTCTAGCAACAGTATACATGTGTGTGATGCATTTTTGTGTTAGTAGGTGATGCCCTTCCCTGGATACCACTGCACCCATGTACACAGTATTGCTGTGCACCTGTTCTGCACCCTGCCATGTACTGTGCACCAAACCTCACAGGTGTAAACCCATTGCTGAATTGTAGTACTGTGTCAGTTATGTCAGCTTTAATGCTCACAGCCCCTATGTTTTCAGCAAAACATACCTGGGATGATATGTGGACAGATGTCATTTGTGAATGCATGCTGTCTGGTTTACAGTCTCAACATCAGCGGACCATGTATGACCAATCCAATACTATTACACTGACAACCATCAGAGCATACCATGGCTATGGGGTGTACACCCATTGATATGACCCCATTCCTTGATCTGCCATGGGACCACCACTGCCCTATTAACAGTACATGAGCCCGATATGTGACATATGTCCTGTACTTTTACATGCAGTGTCCAAATGTGTTAGGTTGCGGATGCTGACCCATGCATACACCTTTTGCATTGTGTGACACCCCTTTTCATGACAGTTTGTTGCATATTGTTATGTGTACTACAGCAGTCACTACTCCTGGGGGGATACTAGCATGGCCATCTGCATTTGCCAGTGTATGTTCAGTCTGCCCTAAAATGTCCCCAAATCTGCATGATTGCAAGGTCTACTCATGTGCACATCCCTTGGTGTTCACACACTGCCATCACTATTGCTGTGGGGGAGGGTTACATCTGCCCCAGTTTCCTGACTGTGTGCAGATAACCCGCATCCCTTTGGATCCCCGCTCAGTGCACTGGTATGTCATGCTGACACCCCCTTTCCCCCCCTTTAGCCTTTTGCAGATGCTTTACAAGTAAGGCCTACACAAAGTGTCATTTGCAGTGTCCCATACACTGAACACCACATTTACAGCCTAGTCCCAGCTGATAATGTGGGCCACAGTAATATTATGCCATAGGGAACTCTGAACAGTTGCCATTGGGTTTCTGGTTTTTGGGGTTGCACTGTATACAGGTGATGTTTCACAATGTCCCTACTGTAGGCCATGTTCCCACCATTATGTTACTCTATATGGACACATTTCACAATGACAGGATGTTAGTTATCTTTCAGGTGCTGACATACCCTTTCAATACCCCATCATGGCCACCACTGTGATGTCATCCATTTAACAGCAACAATATGTGCACATGTACAGCATGTATTCTGGGTGTCTTAGATATGTGATGGAATATACCACAGCCATTACATCCCTGGTGTATTGGCAAGCATCAAAATAAACCATACTCAACAGCTACAGGCTGCTGCCTTGGTGGTATACCAGAGGGACCTACATAACAGGATGAGAGATGTGAAGTCAGTGACCACACCTGTGGCATTGCTATAGGATGGGTGCAGCATAACAGTACATCAACAGTACATTCCACAATACTACCATTTTGCACATCTGTTTATCACTACTATGCAGCAACAGACTAATCTATGACATATCAGATATGCATGATCTACCTGTACAGATATGGATGCATACACAAAAGTGGTCTACTGATGTGACCCGTGGCCTTACCTGCATGCTCCTCACCCCTTGGGGGGAAACCCACCTCCACAAGGTGCCCGTTTGGCAGGACAGCAGGTCCCCGAGGCTGGGGGGAAGCTCCTCAAAATGTGTTGGGGGTGGATGGCATGCCCCCAGGTGAGGTTTCCCCCGGACTGGGAGCATGAAGGCATTAAGCAGGTGCAATGATTGGACCTGCTCATAACTTTGGGTTTTGCAGTCTGCATCATTGACCCTGTGGACTAGGTCATTCCACAGGTGGTCCCCTCCCGCTGCTCATCGGGGCCCAAAAAGGGCAGGGGAGTGCTATTAAGTGGTTTAGCACTATCTCATTCTCAGCAGCTAGGCTGGGAAACCCCATGTGACATCTTGCCTGAAAGACATAAAGATGGAAACAGGTTGAGCAATCATCAGCAAGGTTAACAGTTCTTAATACACATCTCTGTCACCCCCCCATATCAGTGACAACAAACTGTACACACAATCAATAGGTATGGCTACAGTTACCTACCAGTGGGACAAAATTTTATTGTACCACACTTTGTGCATGTGTTTGTAGCCATGTTCTGTGTGGACACTATCATTGCTGGCCTGTTACAGACTATTACCTGCATCCATTGTCAGGGCCACTATGGTTCCATATATGCCTGTGGTATGCTTGCTATGTGTTTGCACATCTGACATTCTGTGTTATTGGGGATATCTATGCATGCTGTTGGACATGTTCGGGATTGTGTAGACTATTACTCCCCACATATGTTCTATAACAGTGACACAATAGCATGTTAGGGTTTTGCCAGCAGAACCACCTCTCCAAATCATCTGCCCATGTTACCAGGCCACATCACATGTGGACCCCCCCTGGGGCCTCCCCCTGTACTGGTCCAGCACTCCCTTTCAGGTGGAACCAACTCAGGGATGTTGCCCCCCTGGGGCACACACAGACATGATCTTGTCCCCAGGTCAGGTCCAGGGTCTGTTCCATAAGGGCTCCACAGACACATGTGGGATGTCCATCACCTTGAGGCACCCAGTACACATTCACAGGGTCCACATGCTCCCCTGCTCAGCCTCCAGGCCAGGCACCTTGGGGGGACTGTTTGTGAGTAGCAGGGGGTGGGAGGCTTTCCCATTGTGTCCATATTGGGGCCCATGGGGCTTCCACATCACAGACAACACACACACCATCCAGGTGTTTACCCACCACGTGTCACATACCACCCCTGTAGGCTGTCCTCTATATCTACCAACCCTGACCACCTCCACAACCATACTTGCATTCTTCCCCATTTCCCATTCCTTTACAGACAAGGGCAATGTGGTCCCAACAAGGGGTTCACATGTGACATAATCCATGTTGCACACTGACAGCTGTATTTTTCTTTTGTATTGTTTTGTGTGCTGTTCCCTCACATAGCATGAAAAAAATGTGGTTAATATAGGGACATGTATTTAAAACATATATTTTTTTTTTTTTTTTGTGTGTGGTGTGTGTGTGTGTGTGTGTTTGTATATATGTAGTATATATTTTATATCTATTTATGTGTAGATATATATGATGTATATATGTGTTTTATATATGTCACATATGGGTATCTGTATATCTCCCGACATAAATGTAGATATATATATTACATTAATATATATTATTTATATATATTAAAATATATTAATTATATGTTACAATTGCCTCATGTAAAAGACAAATCCTCCTTAACCAACACAAACATATGTGGGGATGCAGCTACACAGCCAAAGGGGGGCTAAGCTCTCTCAACCCATCAACCCATCACAAGGAGAAGGGCAACCCTAGCACTACATTACCAGACTCACATAGACCAGCCATAGCTGCACCAGAAAACAACTCAGAAACACGCAAAACATACTAGACCAAATAAGAACCCGCCTAAACAACAGAGACCTCCAAGCATACACCCAAGCAACCCCCCCCCCACAACAGAAACCAGGTAAACAAAATCACAATGTCAGTGTGCTAACAAAAATAACCCCTAAGGCTAAATAAAAAAAAAAACAACCTAAAAACCCCAAATAAAAAAGGGGAAATCCAAAGTTTTTATTCCCCCCTCAAAATTTTTTTAAAGGCAAAAACCAGA
>NW_025054241.1:0-8778 GCF_019279795.1 Protopterus annectens
CATGGAACACCTGTGTCTATACTCATGCACATCCCTGAGCATGTCCCTACATTTCATTTCTTCTGGCCTCACCAGTTTGCAAAGGTGCTGACAACTGCTTTCTGTGTACGTTTATAGTAATTTGGGTCCTGTTTGCAGCCTGACAGGTAAGGATTTATTCATTTGATGCTCATTTCCACAGAACAGTGAAACAAGGAGGCACCCACAGGGGTTCCTACTATACTTGTGAGACAATACTACAAATCCCAAAACTCCAAGTAATTAAATGTGATCATGGGATATATATATACTATGTCAGAAATTGCTTTATCTCAGAAAGTTCCCTCTTTTCCAAGCGGATATCGCTGAGTTAAAACATAGAAGTAGGGGGGTGTTTGAAAGCTTGGACCCTCTTAAAATGTTGGTTATGGTTTCCCTTTTCACTTGGAGGGATTCCATGCTCTGACTGATTCTGTCTTATTGTAAAGCATGCTTTCAGTTTCTTGTTCTCAGATGGTTCTGGGTATCCTCCTAGAGTTTGGCCAGGAATATCTCTCTTTATTGTGATAGCAATCTGCACTATGTTTGGGATCTGACTCAGGTCATTTATTCCTCAGTAACCACCAGGCTTCCAGCTCTCTTAAACAGTAGGGATATTTGGGATTAACATGGCTAGGCTTGTAAAAAGGCTCTACGGCCTCAAGCCTACTAACCTCCTATGAACCTATGAGTCCTTGATGTACTGAATTCTACATGGATATGGCTGTGCATTTAGTTTGCATGGTACCTTATACCACCAAAGTCAGCCATCTTTGAGTGCTCCTTTCTTTTCAAAGCAATGTATACTTGGTCTCGGTCTCTGTCACATGTTCCTGGTCAGTCTTTTACCCTTGATTCTGGTAAAGGAAAGGCGGTATGACTGAGGCTTGTCTTCAACTATTTAAGCAGTATCCTTTGGCATGCTGCCTTCTAGCCACATTTAGGTATTTCTCTCTCACACTAAGCAGGTTTGTCTCTCTACTGTTGGGACTGTACTCATGGCAGTGCCAAAGTTCATCCACATTCCATAGGGAGCCTTTTTTTGGAGGGGAGATGCAGGTGAGGGAATCTCCACATTCACACTTTTCCTTATTAGTTGGTTGCTTTGGTTCCAGACCCAATCGTTTCTTCTTCCAGCTTATATATGGGATCAGAAATTAGGAAGAGTAAATAGGCCCCTCACTCCTTTACAATACACCTTTCTTGGAAACTCTCCCCTGAGGAGGTTGTGCTATCAGGTTAGACTAGTCAGTTGTTAATCTTCCTGTCCCTGTGTAAGGACATATTGTCATATTGTCATTTTTGTTGCTTAGTGGGGTGGCAGTTTTCCCTTGCCTCACACTGGGGACTATGTCCCTGGCTACAGACATGTTCCCACACTGGAGACTTTCTCCCGATGTCCCTGGCTACAGATTGATTCCCACACCAGGGACTTTCTCCTGATGTCCGTGGCTGTAGACAGATTCCCACACTGGGCACTTTCTCCTGATGTCCGTGGCTGTGGTGGACAGATCACACCTGTGGACTTTTCTCCTGATGTCCGTGGCTGTAGACAGATTCCCACACTGGGCACTTTCTCCTGATGTCCGTGGCTGTAGACAGATTCCCACAATGGGGACTTTCTCCTGATGTCCCTGGCTGCAGATAAGTTTGCTTTATTGTAGAAGTAGCTGCTTCCAGCACCTATTATATCAGTCATTGACATATTTAATTACTGCAGCCTCTTGGACCTCTAGTGCTTCCCTGACCATTAACTGTAAGTTCCAATATGACTCTGGAGTAAAGTCTCTTTTGGTCAGACTTCTCCTAGGACTCAGCCTTCTGAGATGGTTCCTCCACATTATTTCACTATATTAACTCTCTGTTTGGGATTTAACCTAACCAAAATAGCCATCATAAAAGATTCCTATAATAAGGTATTTTCTTATTGTATCTGTTAATCTGCTAAGATACCTCTCTTTGTTTGAGCAGGAATATCCTCTCTGGTTTCCTTCTGGGATGTACGGTATCATCAGCTGGCTATATTTTTTTTATTTCCTGCAAGTTAAGCAGGCATATACAACAGGTATGTGACTTGTTAGCAGTGGGGTCACCACACTCTCCTTACAGTTTCCTGATTTGCAGAAGGGTGCTGTCTACTGGCTAAGGAGTGCACTGGTGGATGTGGGAGGTAATTAAGTGATGTCATGGCATGCGGTCATAGGCACTTGTCTCTCCACAACTGAAGGGATTTCTGGAAAACTGATACTTAATTCTGGCTGCTGGAGATGAAAACCCCAACCATAGGATCCATGAAGGAGAGTCTTATGAAGCAAAGGCCAAGAAGCAGAAGAAATCAAAGTCATTGCAAATATTTGTATTTAGCAGAGCTTTGCTTATATTAGGGCTCTTCATACCTAGCTTCAAATTTCATAATTGCACAGGTACACTGTAAGAATTTACCTCACATCTCCATGATGTAATGCCATTGTACTCATTTTTTTCACAGGGCTGTCTTGTTTATCATGACCTCTTCTGCTCCATATGTAAATAATATTAGTATGCCCTAAAGCAACATATAATGCAGATTTAAGGATTATATTCAGTTAATTTATGCTGCATTATGTGTAACATATTTTTGTCATTACAGTATACATTACAGATATGTTTATAAGCCATCCCTTACAGAAGAAGCCATTATTTTAATTGCAAATTATTTCTCTAAACATTTTCAGTGAGAGGATAATGGTACCCTTGAGAGAGTGTGATGATGATGCTGATATGAGTTAGTTCCAGCGGAGGATCAGGAAAAAAATCTCTGAGTCTTGTGCTGTCTTTGTGGTTAGAAGTGATTGACTGAAAACTGTGCAGCACTTTAAGCATTGCTTACCACAAAACGCTTTTAAAATGGTGCAACAGGCAGCTTCCTAATGGTTCATTTATCTGCTTCAGATATTTTTTATATGATGTTTTAACATGTTGCAAATGAAAAGAGCTTCCGAAAGTCTATTAGCTTATTGCTGGGGCATCTTAGACATTATAGAAGCTTGAAGTCACCTGATGACATTAAAAGTGCCATTTACAGAATTCTCAAGAGCTGATGGTTACTGTGTAATCATTTCTGAGCTTGGCCACTCTGCGTTTTTATACTGATGAACTTTTGGCCGAAGACTCTCATAAGGATCATATTTCTGTTTCTTTAATGCTGCATGTTTCACTTACTTCTTTCACAGTGCACAGTATATAAACAAATAAAAATCAGTATGGATCTATAGTTTAGGTTTATTACAGAATTACTGTTTTGTGCAATAAATGTTAAAAGCAGCTCAAGTGTGCAATCAGCATCACTTTCTCACTGCATACTTTATTATACGCCTCTGCATTCTTGGCATGCAGAACTTATATTCTGAGACATTAAGTCAATTACAACATCAGGATTTACCCTCTTTGCAGTCCTCTACATTTTGCTGTAGGAATACTCAAGAAGCGGATAACAGTTTCACTCTTTCTGAAAAGATAAGTCCACTGTCTCCTTTTCATTTGCATGAACATGATCAACAAAGAGGTAATCTGACATCAGTGATGAACGTGCTTACATTTCCTTCTTCTCTGCCTGCCTCTCTCTATAACCTCATTCTCCATTTCAGCTAACTCAGTAATAAAATAATTGATGAAATGCATACATTCACATCCGTCCTCAGTTAGTATTGGAATAATTATTATGTGATACTCAGGATCATAACAAAACACTCACAAGGAGCTTGTAATCTACAATTACAAATGTCAATTTTTTGATGCTAATGTACAACAACTCGGGTTTATTTTGAATATTCAAATGGTTTTGATTTCCTTTAATAGGTTAATTCTGTCATCTCTTAGAAAGACTGTGAGATGAACATCTCCCTTTTACCAGTTCAATTTATATTAGTTTTCTGAAGTTTACCATTGACAGTGCATTCCTTAGAAAAAATAATGACTCCAAAATAGCTGTTTAAATTAAATAGGATTCTCAGCTGCCTTAAATATTAGCAACATGGCTGTTTTTCAGTCTAATTACTTTGAAACAGGGATACTGATCTAATTATTTTCACAAAGAAGAATTGATACTGAAGTGATTTGTGCAGTAAACAAATGCTGACATGTTTTCTAATTCCTTTACTTGCAAAGTCCCATAAGAACAGAAAAGACTGATTTATGCTAGTACTGATATTACCAGAAAAGTATGTAATACCAATAGAAATGAAAAGTGTTTACCAGAAGTATTTTTAAGAATAACCTGCATTAGACAAAATGTTCTTCATTATAGGTGGCACAGCGCTACAGCGGTAGTGTTTTCGCCTCACAGCCAAAGGTTCTCCGGTTTGATTCTCAGCTGGAGTGCCCTCTGTGTGGAGTCTGCATGTCCTCTCTGCATTCATGTGGGTTTTCTCCAGTTTCCTCCCACATTATAAATACATGTGTCTGGTGCGTTTCTCCCCAGGTCTCCATTGAAAATGACTTTGTTCCAAGTCAGACTTTCCTGGTAAACAAATGTAGAAATAAACAAAAAAATATGATATAAATACTATAACCAAAACCCATTTGATTAGTTATCTATGACCCAGAGACTATAATGTAATCTGCTTCAAGTAAAGTGATGCCCAATATGTGATAAGATGGCATATTAAAGTGATTTCTAAAAGTCATAATTCAGGCATTACCAGCACTGACAGTTATTCAATTAAGACCACACCAAACATAAACAGATAATCTTTCAAATATTTAGATGATGAATATGAGTCTGTAAAATATTCAGTTTTATAACAGTATGCACATCAAGAAAGCTAAGTGTGTTTTCTAATTTTACTTCAAGAGCAACTAAAACCATGTGGGTCCAAATCAGAGAACACAAAACACTAATTTTACTTCGATAATAATTAAAACACGTGGGTGCAATCTGGAGAACATAAAGCACTAAGGCTCAATGGTTACCATCTTCGTACAATTGAAAATGTACTATGGATTCTGATTGTTTTTGTTTAATTAGTATTAACTCACAGCCTTGAAGAAGTTATATGACTCGAGGGTGTTCAGTTCCATTCCATGAAAAATAATGTTGAGTGCCTCAACCAGTGGAATTCCATGAAGAAAAATGCTTAGTGCTTAAATGAGCATCATTCCAAGAACAGTAACACTGAGTGCCTTAACCAGTAGAATTCCATGAAAAATTACATGAAGTGCCTTAACTAGTGTCACTCTATGAATAACAGAGTGCCTTAACCAGTATCATTCCATGAAGAAAAATGTTTAGTGCTTTAATGAGCATCATTCCATGAACAGTAACACTGAGTGCCTTAACTACTATCATCCCGTGGATAACACTGTGTGCCTTAATTAGTATCATTCCATGAAGAATTACACTGAATGTCTTAATCAGTATCATCCCATGAAGAGTAACACTGAGTGCCTTAACCAGTATCATTCCATGAAGAGTAACACTGAGTGCCTTAACCAGTATCATTCCATGAAGAGTAACACTGAGTGCCTTAACCAGTATCATTTCATGAAGAGTAACACTGAATGTCTTAACCAGTATCATTCCATGAAGAGTAAAACTGAATGCCTTAACCAGTATCATTCCATGAAGAGTAAAACTGAATGCCTTAACCAGTATCATTCCATGAAGAGTAAAACTGAGTGCCTTAACCAGTATCATTCCATGAAGAGTAAAACTGAGTGCCTTAACCAGTATCATTTCATGAAGAGTAACACTGAGTGTCTTAATCAGTATCATCCCATGAAGAGTAACACTGAGTGCCTTAACCAGTATCATTTCATGAAGAGTAACACTGAGTGTCTTAACCAGTATCATTCCATGAAGAGTAAAACTGAATGCCTTAACCAGTATCATTCCATGAAGAGTAAAACTGAGTGCCTTAACCAGTATCATTTCATGAAGAGTAACACTGAGTGTCTTAACCAGTATCATTTCATGAAGAGTAACACTGAGTATCTTAACCAGTATCATTCCATGAAGAGTAAAACTGAATGCCTTAACCAGTATCATTCCATGAAGAGTAAAACTGAGTGCCTTAACCAGTATTATTCCATGAAGAGTAAAACTGAGTGCCTTAACCAGTATCATTTCATGAAGAGTAACACTGAGTGTCTTAATCAGTATCATCCCATGAAGAGTAACACTGAGTGCTTTAACCAGTATCATTCCATGAAGAGTAACACTGAGTGTCTTAACCAGTATCATTCCATGAAGAGTAACACTGAGTGTCTTAACCAGTATCATTTCATGAAGAGTAACACTGAGTGTCTTAACCAGTATCATTCCATGAAGAGTAAAACTGAATGCCTTAACCAGTATCATTCCATGAAGAATAAAACCGAGTGCCTTAACTACTATCATTCCATGAAGAGTAACACTGAGTGCCTTAACCAGTATCATTCCATGAAGAATTAAAACTGAGTGTCTTAACTAGTATCATTCCATGAAGAATTACACTGAGTTCCTTAACTAGTATCATTCCATGAAGAATAACACTGAGTGCCTTAACCAGTATCATTAAATGAAGAATAGTATTGAGTGTGTTAACCAGTATAATTCCATGAAGAGTAACACTGAGTGCCTTGACCAGTATCATTCCATGAAGAATTACACCGAGTGCCTTAACCAGTATCATTCCATGAACAATTTCACTGAGTGCTTTAACTAGTATCATTCCATGAAGAATAACACTGACTGCCTTAACCAGTATCATTCCATGAAGAATTACACTGAGTGCCTTAACCAATACCATTCCAGGAAAAATAACACTGAGTGCCTTAACTAGAGGCAAAATGAGTTAACACTAACATGAAGGCAAACGTAATAGACAAACGCAGTGCTTTTCAGGAAAATCACATGTGGCAAATGCAGTTTCATTGAATACAGTTAGAAAAAATGGTGTTTGAACAAAAATGAAGGAAATATTATGAACTGTTTTGGGGGGGGTAAAAATCAACATACCCCTCACATAAGGAGAAGACCGCTGCTTACCTACATTATTTATTTATTTTTAATCACATCAGAAACTGTTACAGCTTTGACAAGACTAACTTCCTTGATGAAATGATTTTGACTGTAGCAGGATGCAGCATGCTGGCTTAACGAACTGTGTTTAGTGAACCCAGCATCAGTAAACCAAGTGAATACCCTAAAGTATAACCAATTTATTCAAAAAATAACTTCCTACTGCCTTTGCTTTTCTCAGTTTTAAAGAAGGTCGACTGATTACCCATCATGGCTAGAGCAATACTTCAGTTCAACTCACTAATAATCGGATTTTCTTTTACCGGACTGCCCTTCCTTACCTTCCAAGTTATATTCCACGTATGTCCCCCTGATCCTATAGATTCACTACTGATAATACCCTCTGATTAGCTCATCTTCCGTTTAGTAAAGCCCTTGGTAAAGGAGCAGAGTTTGCAAAAACAGAGTGAGATAACTTTTGTAGAACTCCAGTAATGGAACAAAGCAGTTTTAATCCTCCTCATAATGCTTTCCTTTTGATTTAAGTGTATCACCTTTGATAGCATTAAAAACTGTGACAGATTAAATACACATTAATAAACTTAATGCCTCTTTTTAATTATTTTTTTAATTATCACAAGACTGCATGGCTGAAGAAGGCTCTATGGATGGGCCACCAACCCAACAAGACCACAACAGTTGGATAACGTACTGAACCTGGTGGCCAGAGTACTACAAGAAATCTCCAATATTAGAGTGCAATGTTCCCAAAATCAACAAGAGATTGAGCATTGTGTTGTCAAGGTAACAGCTTTACAGTTATTATAATGCAGGATAAGGGAACCAGCTAAGAGAAACGCAGGTTATGAAACAGAGCTGCTATGGATAATAGTAAATACAAGCAGCACCACAACAATATGAGACTGAAAGAGCTGCTATGGATAATAGTAAATACAGACAGCACCATAACAATCTGAGACTGAAAGAGCTGCTATGGATAATAGTAATTACAGGCAGCACCACAACAATTTGAGAATGAAAGAGCTGCTATGGATAATAGTAAATACAGGCAGCACCACAACAATCTGAGACTGAAAGAGCTGCTATGGATAATAGTAAATACAGGCAGCACCAAAACAATCTGAGACTGAAAGAGCTGCTATGGATAATAGTAAATACAGGCAGCACCACACAAATCTGAGACTGAAAGAGCTGCTATGGATAATAGTTAACAGAGGCAGCACCACAACAATCTGAGACTGAAAGAGCTGCTATGGATAATAGTAAATACAGGCAGCACCACAACAATCTGAGACTGAAGGAGCTGCTATGGATAACAGTAAATACAGGCAGCACCACAACAATCTGAGACTGAAAGAGCTGCTATGGATAACAGTAAATACAGGCAGCACCACAACAATCTGTGACTGAAAGAGCTGCAATGGATAATAGTAAATACAGGCAGCACCACAACAATCTGAGACTGAAAGAGCTGCTATGGATAATAGTAAATACAGGCAGCACCACAACAATCTGAGCATGAAAGAGCGGGTATGGATAATAGTAAATACATGCAGCACCACAACAATCTGAGCATGAAAGAGCGGGTATGGATAATAGTAAATACATGCAGCACCACAACAATCTGAGACTGAAAGAGCTGCTATGGATAATAGTAAATACAGACAGCACCACAACAATCTGAGACTGAAAGAGCTGCTATGGATAATAGTAAATACAGGCAGCA
The DNA here is from genome assembly GCF_019279795.1 of Protopterus annectens. Lineage (NCBI taxonomy): Eukaryota > Metazoa > Chordata > Ceratodontiformes > Protopteridae > Protopterus > Protopterus annectens. The sequence continues at coordinate 8,745 of NW_025054241.1, forward strand.
CCACAACAATCTGAGACTGAAAGAGCTGCTATGG
>NW_025054242.1:0-8971 GCF_019279795.1 Protopterus annectens
GCTTTCCTTTGGAGGGGGGGGCCCGGGGGCCCCCCCAAGGGTTTGGGCCTTCCCCCCCAATTTTTGGGGGGGTTTTTTCCTTTTTTAGTGCTTCAGGGTCTTTGCCTAAGAAACATATGCTTAAAATGGCAGAGGATTTGATTACTATGATTAGAGGTTCTATGCCCCTCCTGATAAGAGGCCTAGGGTGGAACCTGAGTTTGAGAGTTTTGAGCAATGTTCGGAGGCTTCTGAGTCTTCTGAAGACTTGCAGGAGTATCCTCCTTATTCTGATTCTGATGTGGATGATTCTACTCCTTCAGCTACTCCTCCTGAGGATTTTTCATTTTCAGAGACTCTGCATTCCATGAGGGAGCATTTTAAATGGGAAGGTCAAGATTTCTCTGATTCCAGGAAGAGGCTTAGGGAATTCTTGTTTTACCCCAGCATAGGCCTTTAGCTATACCTCCTGTTCTGAATGTGGTGGAAGATGTTTTTGCAGAGGTTTCCCCTGAATCCTGATTCTTTGCCTCCTGCCCCAGTTAAACCGGATAGGTACTATAGGGTGCCTGAAGCTCATAAGTATCTTTTAAGAGTCCTAGGGCAGACCCGAAACTCTCTCTCAGGGGCCTAAAGGTGTGAAGGCCTCTGTTGTTAAAAATCCTGTTCCTCCTGCTAAAGAGGCAAGGGCTTTGGATAGGTGGGGAAAGAAAGTGTATACTTCTTCCACTTTAGCCATGAGGGTTGAATTGTCAGTTTCACATGTTAAAATATCAGAATTATCTCCTTTCACAATTGAAATCTAAGGTGGATGCTCTGGCAGAAGGTATTGAGTGTAAAGAGTTGCAGGATTTAGTTCATGTGTCTGAACAGGTGGGTAAGCATTCCTTGCAGTGTGGTTTTGATGCTGTGCAGGCCTCCTCGAGGGTGGCTGCCACTGGTTCTGTTCTTCAGCACGCCTGGTTGAGGGATCAGAATTTAGCTGAGCATGTTAAAACAAGGATTTTGGATGCTCCTTTACAGTCTGATGTGTTGTTTGGTGCGCCTGTGGAAGCAGTTTTAAAGAAAATGGAGGACAAGGCTAAGTCTATGCAAACTGTTAAGGATTTTTTGCAGGTTCAGCCTCCGAAGTTTAGTAGAAATTGGCCTACTAAGGGATGGACATATCCTGCTTATGATTCCCAGTCTAGGGGTAGGTCTGGACGTGGTAGGGGCAGAGCACAAGGTTCTTTTAGGCCTAGAACAGGGAGTTCACCTGCTCAGTCTTCTGGTGAGGGCAGGGGTCAGTCCTTTCGTAAACAGACCCAATGACCTACCTTTTCAGCTGCCAGTACATTCTCGCCTGGCAGCACCTTTGGGAGGAAGGCTGGCTCTTTTCAAAGAAAATTGGGATTTAATTACCCAAGACAGATGGGTTTTGGATATCATTCACCACGGTTACAGGTTTTATTTCCATACCTTGCCTCCTTTCAAAGGCATGCCAGACATTCCTCCTCTACAAAGAAAAGAGGCTCACAAGCAAATTTCTCTGTTGCTTCAAATAGGGGCCATTCAGCCAGTTCCTGTGCCAGAAAGGGGCCTAGGATTTTATTCTCGCCTGTTCCTAGTACCGAAGAAGGGGAACACGTGGAGACCAATTTTGGATTTATCTATCCTCAACACTTATCTGGACATTCCCAAGTTCAAAATGTTGACGTTACAACAGCTTTTACCTCTGCTGGGCAAAGATCACTGGATGGTAACTTTAGATCTCAAGGAAGCTTACCTTCATGTGCCTATCAGACTAAGTTGCAGGAAGTATCTGCGTTTCGAGCTGGAAATTCTCATTATCAGTTCTCTGCATTGCCCTTTGGCTTATCTACTGCCCAGAGTATTCACAAAGGTTCTGGCTCCAGTGATAGCTTACTTCAGGTTAAAAGGAATTCAAATCTATCCTTACTTGGCGACTGCCTGATTCTGGCTCAAGAAAAGGAAGACCTTTTACAGCATATGGAATTTGTGATAACGGTGCTAAGATGCCTAGGGTATTCTGTGAGCGAAATAAAGACCAGTCTAGTACCCTCTCAAGACATGTGCTTTCTGGGTGTGAGACTGAATACAGCAGCCCAGATGGCCTTTCTAACCCCGGACAAACAAAAGAATCTTTCCAGTTACTTCCATCACTATCTCTTCAGTCCGGGCTGACTGCAAGGACAGTCCTTCAAGCCTTAGGGTTCATGGCATCTTGTATTCTGGTGCTTCCCAATGCCAAACTGCATATGAGGAAGTTGCAATGGTATCTCAAAGGTGTAGGGACACAGCACTGCCAGGATTTGGACACTGTCATTCAGATAATAGCTTGCATTCAAAAGGAATTTTTTTGGTGGGCACAGGAATGTCACCTAAACAAGGGACTCTCTGTGACCCGGGCCAGAGGCGAGTCAGATTCTAACGACAGGTGCCTCAGACATTGCTTGGGGGGCTCATCTAAATGGAAAGTGGATACAAGACAAGTGGCCTGCCAGACTACAGCATCTACATATCAACATGAAAGAGATGTTAGCAGTCCAGTTTGCATTAATGGCTTTCAAGGAGTTACTTCTTCCAGGGCAGGTGTTGATTCTAACAGACAAGACAACTGTCATGTGGTACAGCAACAAGGGGGGAACACATTCTTCCCCCTTGTGGGCAAGCAATGATTTTATGGGAGACGCTCAGCTTGCAACTAACTCTTCAGGCAAGGTTTCTCCCGGGGAGCACAGAACTCCTTAGCAGATGTGTTAAGCAGACAAATCATGGACCCCCAAAGTGGAAACTGGATCTTCATGTATTTCAAAAATTGACAGTGTCATGGGGAACTCCAGACATAGATCTGTTCGCTTCTCCACTAAACCACCAGCTGCCAAAGTTTTGCACAAAGGGGTTTCATCACACAGCTTGGAAAGTGGATGCTCTGTCTTTCAGTTGGAAAAATCTTCATGTGTATGCCTTTCCACCTCTGCCTCTTCTACCAAAGGTGCTCCTAAAGGTCAGATAAGACAAGCCAAGGATGATCTTAATAGCACCAGATTGGCCTCGGCAACGCTGGTACCCATTACTGAGGAGTCTGGTAAGGAAGCCTCCATGGCCTTTACCTTTGATTCCACACCTGTTGTCTCAGAGGGACGGTCACCTGCTCAATGTCAAGCTTCACTCTCTTCATCTAACAGCCTGGCATATTCTGTTTTGAAACACAGCAGGTCTCAACTTCCTCAACAAGTTTTAAATGTGATTATGGAAGCCAGAAGACCTAGTACAAAAATTTAGAAAAAATGGAAGAGGTTTTTTATTTTGGAGTGCAGCAAACAATTTGGAGATTTCTGAGCCTAATTTGAGTGTGGCTCTTCAATATCTTACTGAGTTATTGGACAAAGGTTTGTCTTTCTCTTCCATTAAGATTCATGCTGCAGCAATTTCAGCTCACTATGATTGTGACCCACCATTGTTTTCATCCTTTGTTCAAGCAATTTCTTAGAGGGGGAAAGAATATAAGACCCCAGAGCTCCTACTCCTGCTTGGGACCCCAATTTTGTGTTGGAGAAACTTACTCTAAAACCCTTTTTAGCCTCGGGTACTGCTGAATTGAAATACTTATCATGGAAGACTGCTTTTTTGTTGGCCATTACTTCTCCAAGAAGGGTTTCTGAATTGCAGGCCCTTATGGCGGTAGAGCCTTTTTTGATTTTTCATAAGGATAGGGTATCATTACGTACTAATCCTTCCTTTATGCCTAAGGTGGTTTCTAGTGTGGCTTTAAACCAAACTATTCATTTGCCTACTTTTTATGCAGCCCCAAAAAATAGGGGGAAAAAATTTTGCACACTTTAGATGTACACAGGCAATTGCGTTATTATTTAAGCAGGACTAAGGATTTTAGGCAGTCTCAGCAGTTGTTTGTTTCTTTTGCTTTGAGTTCGCAGGGCAAGCCTGTGTCAAAACAAACTATTTCTAGGTGGATTGGGTTTTGCATTGCATTTTGTTATTCCCATCATGGCAAGGAAATTCCAGCTGGGATTGGGCCTCATTCCACTAGGGCTACTGCCACTTCAACAGCATTTCTAAGGGGGGTGGCAACTAAGGATATTTTGGAGGCAGCTACTTGGAGTTCAGTGCATACTTTCTCTAAGCATTATCACCTTCCTCTCTACTCTAAGTCTAGGGCTGGTTTTGCCACAGCTATTTTGCAAGGCATGTTGTCAGCTCCTGCTTCCTTATGATTTGCCAGCCTCCCTTACCTCTGCTTTGGGATTCTACCCAATAGTTAGGACTGCAGCAATGTGGAATGAAGAACATAGTACAGTTTTGTACCTACCATAAATGTAGATGTTCGAGGATCCACATTGCTGCAGTCCAATTTACCCTCCCTCCTTCCCCTCTGTGTTTAGGGGTGGTTGTGTAGGTGAGGTTATATTCTGGTAATTTTGTATATTTGTACATATTTTTGGTGCAGGTATGTTTGGAGTTTTTGGTTTTGGCCTTGTCTTTTTAGGGTCTTCTGACATCTGGGGCAAGAAAAGACTGAGGATATGACGTCGGTCATGCGCATTAGTACCCTGGCGTCTGCGTCAGTCTAATGCGCCTGACCCGGCGTCATATACTTTGGTATTCGGGCCGACTGGACAGCGGACTACCCAATAGTTAGGACTGCAGCAATGTGGATCCTCGAACATCTACATTTATGGTAGGTACAAAACTGTACTTTTTCTCACACCTTGCTTGTCCAGTAGTACTGCTTCTGTTTCTTCAGCCAAAGAGATCATTGCCTAGATTGAGGGGTGAAAAGTGAACTTGAGTACATTGGTCCTATAGTTAGTTATGCTTCATTTCCATAGTGGCTCAGAACCGAACAATTTATGTGTCTTCTCTGATACATACCCGCATATGTAGTTGCTTGCAAGTATATGTGGAATACATGTGTATACACATGCATATATGTTTGCACATGTATGTATATACAGTAGATATAAAAAGTATACACATCCCGCTGCAATGCCAGGTTTTTGTGATATAAAAAAATTAGACCACAATATATCATTTCAAAACTTTTCCCATCTTTAATGTGGCCTATAACCTGTACAATTCAATTGGAAATCAAATCTGTTGGGGGAAAAAATATAAAAAAAAACGTACAATACGCTGGTTGCATAAGTGTACACACTCATAAACTAATACTTTGTTGTGTGTGCACACCCTTAAAATAATACTTTGTTGAAGCATCTTTTGATTTAATTACAGCATTCAGTCTTCTTGGGTACACACCTGCCATCAACTAAAGAGACTGTGATTAACCCCAAATAATGTTTCGCTGTCCTAGTAGGATTTTCCTGACATTTTCTCAGTTGCCGGCTACAGCAAAAGCCATGGCTCGCAGAGAGCTTACAAAGCATTAAAGGGATCTAACTGTTGAAATGCATCAGTCAGGAGAAGGGTACAAAAACATTTCTACAGCATTGGATATACCATGGAACACAGTGAAGACAGTCATCAAAAAGTGGAGAAAATATGGGACAACATTGATGTCGCATAGAACTGGACATCCCTCCAAAATTGATGAAAAGACAAGACAAAAGCGGGTCAGGGAGGCTGCCAAGAAACCTACAGCAACACTGAAGGAGCTGCAGGAATTTCTGGCAAGTACTGGTTGTGCATTACATGTAACAACAATCTCCCGTATTCTCCATATGTCTGGACTATGGGGTAGGTTGCAAGACAGAAGCTTTTTCTTACACAGAAAAACATCCAGGCCCAGCTAAAATTTACAAAATACATCAAGTCTTCCAAAAGCATGTGTGAAAATGTGTTATGGTCTGATGAGACCAAGGTTGAACTTTTTGGCCACAATTCAAAGAATGTTTGCAAAAACAACACTTTGCATCACATAAAGAGCACCATCCCCATGGTAAAGTATGGTGGTGGCAGTATCATACTTTGGGGTTGCTTTTCTTCAGCTGGAACTGGGGCTTTAGTCAAGGTGCAGGGAATTATGAACATTTCAAAATACCAGTCACTTTTGGCCCAAAACCTTCAGGCATCTGTTAGAAAGATGAAGATGAAAAGGAATTTCACCTTTCAACATGACAATGACCTCAAGTATACATCCGAATCAGCAAAAGAATGGCTTCACCAGAAGAAAGTTAAAGTTTTAGAATGGCCCAGCCAGAGCCCAGACCTAAATCCAAAAGAAAATCTGTGGTGTGACCTGAAGAGGGCTATGCACAAGAGATGTTCTCGCAATCTGACAGATTTGGAGTGCTTTTGCAAGGAAGAGTGGACAAATATTGCCAACTCAAGATGTGCCGTGCGGATAGACTCCTACCCAAGAAGACTGAATATTGTGATGAAATCAAAAGGTGCTTCAACAATGTATTAGTTTAAGGGTGTGCACACTTACGCAATCGGCGTATTTTTCTTTCTTTTTTTTTTTTTTTTTATATTTTTTTCCCCTAACAGATGTTCTTCGTGTTTCACTGTTGCAGTCATTACATTATCCTGCTGGCAGGTTGCCCTCAGCCGGCCTGAATTCCAAAGTCTTGGGTCCTGTGTTGGCCGCTGTCACCCCCTCCCTGACATCAGGTCATCAGGGGTATAAAAGAAGCGGCCGACGCCATTTTCTTCAGTCTTTCTTGCTGCGCGGTGCCCGAAGCAGAAGCAGTTCGCAAGTGCCAGTCGGCCGACTCCCGAAATTTTCATGTTTGAGTTTCAGAACCAAAGTCTTCAATAAAGCTAAGTACCCCACTGGGGAAACTTTTTTCTTGCTCCAGACTGATGTCAGAAAAAGTTGATAATTGTATTACTTGTGGAAAGCAAATACCTCCATAAGGATTTTCATTCTTTCTGTATTCCTTGCCTAGGCCCTGATCACAATGTTTCCGGTTGTCGGTTTTGTGCTAGATTTAACCAACGCACAATTAAGTGTCTGTATTCTTTTGCTTTAAAGTATTTTGGCAGCAGGTTTAATTATCCTAAAATGTCATCAGATAGCCATCCGACTACCGGAGTTTACAAAAAACGGAAAGAAAAGGATAAAGAAAAACAACCGAGGTCCAAAACTGACGCCGAAGCTTCTCCTAAGCCAGTCACCGGTTCTCAGTGAGGTGCTTTCGCAGCCCCTGACACCCACTACTTTAGAATCGCAGGCCGCTACTGACTCCCACGTGGAGTTGGCCATGCCGCTGGATACTCAAAGTATTGGAGCCTCGGACGCTAATCCCTCAGATGGGTCCAGAGCCGCTGAGCAGGTACAGGCTTCTGAGGGTGTTTTCAGACCACAACATCTTTATATTAAAACAACTTCAGCTTCAAAGACTAAAGCAGCTTCTAAAGCAAAGAAACAAACTCAAGAGCCACATGTACAGGCCTCTATGCCCAAAAAACAGATGATTAAGATGGCCGAAGACCTGATTACTTTGATCAGGGGTTCCCATCTCCCTCCTGATAAAAGGCCTAGGCAAGAGACTGACTATGAATCTTCAGATCAGGTTTCTATTTCTTCTGATTCCTCTTCTGATCAGGGATATTCTTTACCCCCCCTATGAGGATTCTTATGCTGAAGAATCTATACCTTCAGCATCCCCTCCTGAGGATTATTCCTTTGGGGAAACCTTGCATACCATGAGGGAGCATTTTCACTGGGAAAGCCAAGATTTTTCAGAATCAAAAAAGAGGCTCAGGGATTTCCTTTTACTACCTCAGCACATGCCTCTAGCTATTCCTCCTGTGTTAGACATTGTAGATGTGTTTTCGGAGTCTAGTTTGACCCCTGACTCCTTACCTCCAGCTCCTGTTAAGCCTGACAGATATTACAGGGTTCCTGACTCACACAAATTTCTTTAAAAACCCTTTTGCTGACCCAGAAACTATTTCACAGGGTCCCAAGGGAGTTAAGGCCTCTACAGCAAAAAAAAACAACCCCCTCTGACAGGGATTCAAGGGCATTAGATAGATGGGGAAAAAAGGTTTACACATCTGTAACTTTGTCTTAGAAGGGCCTTAAACTGTCAGATGTTCTTCGTCTTCCATTGCTGCAGTCCTGACTATTGGGTATAGTCCGCGTCCCAGTCGGCCCGAATACCAGAGTATAAGGCTGACGTCGGTCATGGCGCCTTAGACTGACGTCAATGCGTCAGTACTAATGCATGACCGTCATTTCCTCAGTCTTTTGCCGCATGGTCCATGCAGAAGCAATTTTGCGAGTGCAGGTTGGCTCTGAGATTTTCGAAACCGGAGTTTCAGACCGAAACAGAGTTGGCTAAGTAACCCGTTGAACATTTTGGTTTTTCTTGCCTCAGTATTTAACCGGATGTCAGAAAAAGTGAATAACTGTATTTCTTGTGGGAAGCAGATACCGCATAGGGATTATCATACATTGTGTATACCTTGTATAGGGCCTCTCCTTCTGTTGCCAAAGCTTCTTTTAGAGGTAGGCCAAGTTCAGCTTCTGTGGGGGCTTCTCCTAGCATTTCGGGCTCTGTGCCTAAGAAACATATGCTTAAAATGGCAGAAGATTTGATTACTCTGATTAGAGGTTCTATGCCCCCGCCTGATAAGAGGCCTAGGGTGGAACAGGAGTTTGATAGTTTTGAACAGTGTTCACAGGCTTCAGAGTCTTCTGTGGAAGATTTACAAGAGTTTCCTACTTATTCTGATTCTGATGGATGATTCCTCCTACAGCTTCTCCTCCTGAGGATTTTCATTTTCAGAGACTCTTCACTCCATGAGGAGCACTTTAAATGGGAAGGCCAGGATTACTCTGATTCAGGAAAGGCTTAGGGAATTCTTGTTCTTACCCCGCATAGGCCCTTAGCTATTCCTCCTGTGTTGAATGTGGTGGAGGATGTTTTGCAGAGGCTGAACCCTGACTCCTTGCCTCCTGCTCCTGTTAAGCCTGATAGGTATTATAGGGTGCCGGCTCATAAGTATTTGTTTAAGAGTCCTAGGGGACCCAGAAACTGTTTCTCAGGGGCCTAAAGGTGTT
>NW_025054243.1:0-5480 GCF_019279795.1 Protopterus annectens
TAGAGGTTCAAGTAAAAGGGATTTCAGTATATTTATGAGGAGCTGGTGATTGACCATATCAAAAGCTTTTTTTTTTTTTTTTTTTTTTAACTTTAGGTTTTTTAATCAGTTTGTCAGCGCAGAGCACATGGACATAGATTTGAAGTTTTAAAGGTGCTCTATTAATTTGAAAGCGCATATATTTGTATTTTTGTATTTTAAATGCTTTTATACATTAGACGTTCAGGTGTCATCATGTGTAGCTCTTTAAATTGAGGTGTTACAAACGTTAAGTACTTGATTGATTAATTAGGTGATGTGAACTCTGTATATAAGGGCTAGAATAATTTAAAATGTTAGATCTGAAGTCAGGTGGAGCATCTCCTTTCTTCATTTCATGGTTTAATAAAGATCGTGTTATCCAGTCCAGACTCTTGTTTGTTTCGTGGAAGATTCAGCAGCTTATTTATAACAAATATATTTCTTCACTTGTGGCTGTTGAGTCCTTGTGAGGTACAAGATACTTTTTTTCTTTTATTAAGCTTAGATGTATGTTACTTATGATTTATGGTTTGGTCTAATTCAAGGAGAATTGAATCAGCTCTACATATTGTTCTCCTAGGTTCACTCCTTCTGTGGCTTTTGTCCACTAGATGGCAATATTTTCCTCAATCTATCCTACTGTATGTAATCACAACTTTCAGGCATCCAGTTCTCTATATCTTGTTCAGGTTGCAGTCCCACTCCATCCTTCTATTAATTTATACTCTACATCATTTAACCACCCTGCCTACTCTCCCTACTATCAAGACTCTTATCTCTTACCTTTCCCCACCTAAACTTACCTTAGCAATCAGCTTTACTGATTGTTCTCCTAGGGTTCACTCTTCTGTGGCTTTTGTCCACTAGATGGCAACATTTTCCTAGATCAGTCCTATTGTCTCTAATCACAACTCTCAGGCATCCAGTTCTCTATATCTTGTTTAGGTTGCAGTCCCACTCCATCTTTCTATTAATTTATACTGTACATCATTTAACCACTCTGACTACTCTCCCTACTATCAAGGCTCTTATCTCCTATCTTTCCCCATCTAAACATACCTTAGCAATCAGCTCTACATATTGTTCTCCTAGGTTCACTCCTTCTGTGGCTTTTGTCCACTAGATGGCAATATTTTCCTCAATCTATCCTACTGTATGTAATCACATATCTCAGGTATCCAGCTCTCCATATCTTGTTTAGGTTGCAGCCCACGCAATTTTTCTATTATTTTGTATGCTACATCATTTAACCACTTTGACTACTCTCCCTACTATGAAGGCTCTTATCTCCTACCTTTCCTCACCTAAACTTACATTAGCAATTAGCTCTACTGAATGTTCTCCTAGGATTCACTCCTTCTGTGGCTTTTGTTCACTAGATGGCAACATTTTCCTAGATCTATCCTACGTTCTGTAATGGCAGCTCTCAGGCATCCAGTTTTCTATATCTTGTTTATGTTGCAGTCCCACGCCATCCTTCTATTATTTTATACTCTGCATCATTTAAACACTCTGACTACTCTCCCTACTATCAAGGCTCTTATCTCCAACCTTTCCCCACCTAAACTTACCTAAACAATCAGCTCTACTGATTGCTCTCCTAGGGTTCACTCCTTCTGTGGATTTTGTTCACTAGATGGCAACATTTTCCTTGATCTGCCCTACTGTCTCTAATCACAACTCTCAGGCATCCAGGTTGCAGTCCCACTCCATCCTTCTATTATTTTATACTCTACATCATTTAACCACTCTGACTACTCTCCTTACTATCAAACCCCTTATCTCCTACCTTTCCCCACCTAAACTTACCTTAGCAATCAGCTCTACTGATTGTTCTCATTGGGTTCACTCCTTTTGTGGCTTTTGTCCACTAGATGGCAGCATTTTCCTAGATCTATCCAACTATCTGTAATCACAACTCTCATGTATCCAGTTCTCTATATCTTGTTGAGGTTGCAGTCCCACTCCATCCTTCTATTATTTTATACTCTACATCATTTAACCACTCTGACTACTCTCCCTACTATCAAGGCTCTTATCTCCTACCTTTCCCCCCATTAACTTACCTTAGCAATCAGCTCTACTAATTGTTCTCCTAGGGTTCACTCCTTCTGTGGCTTTTGTCCACTAGATGGCAACATTTTCCTAGATCTAGCCTACTGTCTCCCCCAGGCATCCAGTTCTCTATATCTTGTTTAGGTTGCAGTCCCACTCCATCCTTCTATTATTTTATACTCTACATCATTTAACCACTCTGACTTCTCTCCCTACTATCAAGGCTCTTATCTCCTACCTTTCCGCACCTAAACTTACCTTAGCAATCAGCTCTACTGATTGTTTTCCTAGGGTTTACTCCTTCTGTGGCTGTTGTCCACTAGATGGCAACAGTTTCCTAGATCTATTCTATCACGCATCCATTTCTCTATATCTTGTTTAGGTTGCAGTCGCTCTCCAGCCTTCTATTATTGTATAGACTACATCATTTAACCACACTCCCTACTATCCCTACTATCAAGGCTCTTATCTCCTACCTTTCCCCAACCTAAACTTACCTTAGCAATCAGCTCTACAAATTGTTCTCCTAGGGTTCCCTCCTTCTGAGGCTTTTGTCCACTAGATGGCAACATCTTCCAAGATCTCATCTACTGTCTCTAATGACAACTCTCAGGCATCCAGTTCCATTTTTGACTACTCCTCCCTATAATCATTAGATCCCCATCCCTACTCCTTTCCCACCCAAACTTACCTTAGCAACTAGCTCTACTGATTGTTCTCCTAGGGTTCACTCATTATGTGGCTTTTGTCCACTGGATGGCAACATTTTCCTAGGTCTATCCTACTGTCTCTAATCACAACTCTGAGGCATCCAGTTCTCTATATCTTGTTTAGGTTGCAGTCCCACTCCATCCTTTTATTATTTTTTACTCTACATCATGTATCCACTCTGACTACTCTCCCTACTATCAAGGCTCTTATCTCCTACCGTTCCCCACCTAAACTTACCTTCAAACAGTCTACTGATTGTTCTCCCAGGTTACCCTTCTGTGGCTTTTTCCCCTAGATGGCAACATTTTCCTAGACTATCCTACTGTCTCTAATCACAACTTAGGCATCCAGTCTCTTTATCTTGTTTTGGTTTCAGTGCCCCCCCCTCCTTCTATTATTTTATACTACATCATTTAACCACTCTGACTACTCCCCTACTATCAAGGCTCTTATCTCTTACCTTTCCCCTACCTAAACTTACCTTAGTAATTAGCACTACTGATTGTTCTCCTAGGGTTCACTCCTTATGTGGCTTTTGTCCACTAGATGGCAACATTTTCCTAGATCTATCCTACTGTCTCTAATCACAATTCTCAGGCATCCAGTTCTCTATATCTTGTTTAGGTTGCAGTCCAGCTCCATCCTTCTTTTATTTTCGACTCTACATCATTTAACCACTCTGACTACTGTCCCTTTCCCCTCATTCCTACCTAAACTAAACCTTAGCAATAAGCTCTACTGATTGTTCTCCTAGGGTTCACCCTTCTGTGGCTTTTGTCCACTAGATGGCAACATTTTCCTAGATCTATCCTACTGTCTCTAATCACAACTCTCAGGCATCCAGTTCTCTATATCTTGTTTAGGTTACAGTCCCACTCCATCCTTCTATTATTTTACATCATTTAACCATGCTGACTACTATCCCTACTATCAAGGCTCTTATCTCCTACCTTTCCTCACCTAAACTTACCTTAGCAATCAGCTCTACTGATTATTCTCCTAGGGTTCACCCTTCTGGGCTTTTGTCCACTAGATGGCAACATTTTCCTAAATCTATCCTATTGTCACTAATCACAACTCTCAGGCATCCAGTTCTCTATATCTTGTTTAGGTTGCAGTCCCACTCCATCCTTCTATTTTTTTCTACATCATTTACCCACACTGACTACTGTCCCTACTATCAAAGCTCTTATCTCCTACCTTTCCACCAATTATCTTAGCAATCAGCTTTACTGATTGTTCTCCTAGGGTTCACCCTTCTGTGGGTTTTCCTAGATCAACATTTTCCAATCTACCCCGTCCTTTCCCTTTTTGGCATCCATTTTTATTCTTTTTATTATCCCATTCCCCCCCCGTTTTTTTTACTATTTTTCCCCCTACTACTTCCCCCTTAAACTCTTACTCACCCTTTTATCTATTCAATCAGCTCTACTGATTGTTCTCCTAGTTATCCTTCTGTGCTTTTGTCCACTAGATGGCAATATTTTCCTAATCTATCCTACTGTCTCTAATCACAACTCGGCATCCAGTTCTATATCTTTTAGGTTGCAGTCCCACTCATCCTTCTATTATTTATACTCATCATTTAACCACTCTGACTACTTCCCTACTATCAAGGCTGTTATCTCCTATTTCCACTTTAACTTACCTTAGCAATCAGCTCTACTGATTGTTTCCTAGGAACTCCTTCCCTTTTGTCCACTAGATGGCAACATTTTCTTAGCTCTATCCCTCTGTCTCTAATCCCAAATCTCAGGCAACCAGTTCTCCATGTCTTGTTTAGGTTTCAGTCCCACTCCATCCTTCTATTATTTTATACTCTACATCATTTAACCACTCTGACTACTCTCCCTACTATCAAAGCTCTTATTTTCTACCTTTCCTCACCTAAACTTACCTTAGCAATCAGATTTTCTGATTGTTCTATTAGGTTCACCCTTCTATGGATTTTGTCCACTAGATGGCAAAATGTTCCTAGATCTATCCTATTGTCTCTAATCACAACTCTCAGGCATCCATTTCTCTATATATTGTTTACGTTGCAGTCCCACTCCATCCTTTTATTATTTTATACTCTACATCATTTAACCACTCCGACTACTCTCCCTACAATCATGGATCTTATCCCCTACCTTTCCTCACCTAATCTTACCTTAGCAATCAGCTCTACTAATTGTTCTCCTTGGGTTCACTCCTTCTGTGGCTTTTGCCCACTAGATGGCAACATTTTCCTAGATCTATCCTACTGTCTCTAATCACAACTCTCAGGCATTCAGTTCTTCATATCTTGTTTAGGTTGCAGTCCCACTCCATCCTTCTATTATTTTATACTCTACATCATTTAAGCCCTCTGACTATTCACTAAGATCTCACTTTCCTCACCCAAACTTAATAGCTGTATGAGTCTCTTTATTTTTTTTTTGCCTTAAACCCCCCCCCCCCCCCCCCCCCCCCCCCCCCCCCTTTTTTTTTTTTTTTTTTTTTTTTTTTTTTTTTTTCTTTTTTTTTCCTCAAACCCAAACCCCTTACCCCTTTTCCCCAAAGGGCCCCCCCGTTTTTCTGAAATTGTTTTTTTTTTTCCTTTAAAGGGTTTTTTTTTTTAACTCCCCTTTTTTTGGCCCCCCTTTTTTCCAAAACCTTTTAGAAAAAGGCAAAAGGATTTTCTACTTTAGCATTCCACTCTAGAACTATTC
>NW_025054244.1:0-8874 GCF_019279795.1 Protopterus annectens
GAATAGTTTCTGTGAAGAAATGGAATAGGAACCAGTTGTCATAAAGGTGATGACATAACTGAAGATGAAAAGTTTATGTTTGATTTACACCTTAAAGAACGAAATATTTAGATAAATAGAAAAGATCATGGGTTTAGGTGGATGTTTAACAGTCAGAATGTCAAAATTAGTAAGATTACTGCACAAACAGGTGAAATAAGACAAGAAGAAAAAAAAAAGGGTGTAATCAAGTGAAAAGAGATGTGTACTTTGTTAAAAAAGGAAGATAGTAAACTTCCAAGTGGTAGGAACCAGAATGCAGACTCTCTTAGATAAAAATAGAAGAACATTGGTGCCCAAGGCAGATTGGACTTACATTAATCACCCATCTAATCAGATGACGTAAATCAGAGACAGCTATCTACATCATCTCCGCTAACAATGTTTTGATGCTCATAGTGGGGTTGATTAAGGTAGAAAATCAGGAAATGACTTCGCCCCATGAACAGCAATTGAAAATGCATCTTCCTAATGGGCTGCCAGACAGCCATTGGTAAATTTATACAAAACATATGATCATTATTGACAGGACAGCGCCACCACAGCCCCTTATGGAGTATGCTAGACATGCTGAGAAATACATGTGAAGGAAAAGAAAGATAAACAAGCCCAGACTTTACAGTTAGTGAAGATGAACTTAATGTTAGTTCAGTGTCTGCAAACCACGGAAGAAGGCGGGCAGGGAAGAGGACGGGAGGCATAAGTCATTCTGAGGATTTCAAGGGTAGGCAAAAGAGGGGGAGTGTTTTGGCGCGGTAAGAAAGGACATTTCGCCAGAGATTGCAGACTGAGTCCGATGACGACGGTGACTTTATTAACGAGACCAGATTAACCCAGACCAGTCCAGACGTTAGTCAGAAGTATTGCCATATCATCCGATGTTACCGGATGAATATGTGCTTGTAAAAGCAGCAATGATCGTATTTACAAAGAGCCATTGTTCAAACCTCTGTGGGTTACCGACCCAGAGATGAACCAAACCATACGGTTCCGCACACTTCAAAATCTGCCCAGCACATTTACTAGGAAGAGATTTAATGCAAGTGTTCGGTATAGCAGTCATTCCCAACCTCCACGGGATGGTGGCAAGGAGAATAGAACTGAATAGTGCAATGCTATTAGAGGGCAGGAGATCTAACATTGGTATAGTAATGATTTATAGAGACAGCCCCAGAGTAGTGACGGATCTTACATATTTGGCATTAAGCAAATATCACGATAACAACCAAGGCAAAAGTTAACCATTACATTGCACAATGTATTACAGAAGATGCCGACCTGATTTAGAATACGAAAAGAAATTCTTAGGTTTTAAAGTCACCAAACTAGTATTGTAGAAGTATTCCTTTAGAATAATAATTAGGTAATTCTGAAATGCAGTCTTTACATGTGGATTAAGTACGTTGTATAAGGAATGAATTAACCACACATACCAGTCACTTGAGTGGTGAAGGAATGTCATATACCGGTAAAAGAAAAGAACTGAATGGGTAGGATGGACACCAAACAGCTTGGCAGGTAAGGGCATTCAGGTTCAAAAAACTTAACTGCTACACAAGCCAGACCGACCGCAAGTAACCTCAGGGAAGACAAACCGATACAATCCCCTGACATTATGACTATGCCCCTTACTCCCCATGGAAGAATCTCAATTGCAGACGATTCAAACCTATTATGGTCGCAGGGTCAGCAATATATCGCACTGATTAGGAACGGCAGGACAGGTGGAAGATTACACCCAAGTCAGAATTTTCAGACCTCATAAACGGTAGTATCCCTTGTGAGCAGAAAGGGGCAGAGGAGGGAGGCATTTTACCGGGTAATCACAGCACTTTTGAAAGCTGGAGTATTACACTTGTGCACAGACTCACCGTAATACGGCTTTTCCTTTATTTGTAGTAAAAACCGGATGTGGACATATGGAGGATGGTACAAGACTTACAGGCAATAAATGCCGCTGGTGGTACCGCCGGGTCTCCCCTATAGTCCCGGATCCGGTTTATTCTGCTGGAACTTATATCCTTCCAACGGATAACTACTTTTCTGTAATTGATATCAGTAATGCTCGTTTTTCTATTTCCTTGCAGGAAGATAGTAGATTTTGGTTTGCATTTACATTTATGGGTAAGCTACTATACCTATACCAGGTTACCGCAGGGATACTGCGAAACCGAGTCACCCCATTTGAGTTGTTGTATGGGGAGATTTTATTACGCCCCGCGAGTGGCAAAAACTTGTTGCTCGCGGAACGCGGAGGGGGTGAGGAGATAGCATGAGGAAAATGCTGACCAATACTAACAGCTGTTTAATGAATGATTGTTTTCAGGTTCAAAAGACTACATAAAATCACGGAAGTCATCGCAACTCCCAAATGGCAGTTCGATTAAAGAAAGGTCCTCATGGATCCACCTAACACACATTGTAAAACATTTTAAGTTAGATAAAAAATTGAATTCCCCTGAGGAACAAACAGATAGCAGTAACCATGAAGGACAATAATGAGAATAAGAGAGAAAAATTTGGTTCTATTGCAATATTTTATTGTTTATAACTATTGTGATTGTAATATTTTTGTTTTTTAATGAAGCTTTCAGCCATTCAAAAAGAGACAAACACACCAGCTGGCATCCAAACTTTAATACATATCAAGTTTATTAAATATGCATATGCATCCTCAATGAATGTCTCAAAATTGTTGGGTGTTATATGTACTGTAATATCTACTGTGCAACATAGTGGCTTAATAACATAGGGACAGCCCCTCTGGAAACAAATGATACTT
The DNA here is from genome assembly GCF_019279795.1 of Protopterus annectens. Lineage (NCBI taxonomy): Eukaryota > Metazoa > Chordata > Ceratodontiformes > Protopteridae > Protopterus > Protopterus annectens. The sequence goes on from NW_025054244.1 coordinate 2,822, forward strand.
GGAATAGTTTGTTGTTTGAAACCACAGAAGTACCACTGAGAGACAATGTGGCGCTTCGCCTTCTGGGGTGCCAAAACGGAACAGTGTGTTTTCAAAAGATTGAAAACGCGCATAAGGTGGGCTGAGCCAATGTAATTTGACTAAATAGTTCATAATTGTACCCTAGAAGGGCAGTGTGAAACCAAGTTTGGAGCTATAAAAAAAAAAAGACATCAATGTAAATGATACTAGTTTGGTTGAAAAAATGCTGTATGTATATGTATCTGTTATTTAAGGGGCTAAAGCCAAATGGGAGTTATGAATTTGCAAACCAATATCACCATAAAAAACTTAATGATTGTTATTTTATTTGTGGTAGGAAAGCATATAAATGGTTACCATATGGCTGTTCAGGAAGTTGTTTTTTGGGATATCTGATACCAGCTATCAGACACGCAAAATGTATTACCTCAAAGTAAAATACAAAAATGCACGCTCTCTTAATAAACCTATTAATCCCGTGAGGGTAAATATTGGATGCTGGCCATGGATTTATCACCATGACTTGGCACACAGTCAGCAGCAAAGGACTCTCACATAGCGGACCTAGGCGATGATGTAAATTGCTTGGGCTGGTATTTTGCCAGCTTATGGGACAGTAAAATCCATCTGAGAACTGAGAGAAACTGTCAAAACTGTTAGAGACTCCTGGAGTAATGTGACATTTTCAGTGCTAGAATTGGTGATGGGCGTAATTAACGCTTTAACTTAACGCGATGAGAACCGTGAGTGTTGCAGAACCGTGAGTGGCGCTTTATTCACACCCCTAGCGTTTAAGGAAAATAATTCAACAAGTTTTGAACTGAACTGGACTAAACCTGTCCAAACCCTCTTTGACTGACTTTTTTCCAAAACCTGTTTGGAAACTGGGGTTCTGTGTTGATGAACATTTTAATTGGTTGTGCTGTGTTGGTGTAACTACATATTTTTTGCTGTTTGGCTGTTGTGCTGCGCGTATACCATGTATCAAAATGATAATACCATATCTAAGGTTATTCTTGCCAATGCTACAAAAAGCATATTTCTCTGATTATGAGAAGGTATACAACGATCTGGGATTGTGTAAAATAAAACAGTATACAAAATAAAGTTGTATGGGGGGGAAATGTGGAAAAAATACTCGAAGTCAACATATTTTTAGTATTCTGTATTTAAAGGGTTAAGCAGAAAAATGTTCACTGCGCGGCAAAACTGAAATGTTCTGGAAAATGTTGGATCACTGGAGGAATGCAGGAGTTAATCTTAAACTGCTGGATAAAGTTAATGGTGCAAGAATAACTGTGGTAACTGGCTGGTAAAAAACAAGTAATCAAACTATCAATTTTAATGAATGTTCTGTGTGCTACGTGGTATGTAATGCGTGCAGGAGGGTCTATATATGAGGAGAACTCAAAGTACAAGTAATCAGACTGGCGCTGGGCATATTACTATCATGTAGCAGATCTCCATGCATGTAAAATAAAGCTGTTTTACTTGCTTACAAGAACTTGGTGTGATTCTTCCAGAATATGTTAGAAGAGTAAAATCTTTCGACACTTATCATCCTCCTGATTGCTGTTTTTTCTGATGCAGCTGTGTCCAAAACAGCAATCATGTCTGTTTTAGTCAGGTTTCCATGCACCTGTCCCTTAGCCTGGCATATCTCAGCCAACTGGCTCTTTGTCAGCTTGCACATACTCCCTCTGTGTGACGGCGCTTGCCTAATCTTCCTAACTAACTGCTTAACAAAAGAAATGTAAAACAATTGTGATCTGGAACTCCCCAGTGTTCACTGCATGGCTGGGATTTACGAGTACAAAACACCTTCAGTGATCACTGTACACAAGCTACAGGAATTCAACTATCCACACCACTATTAAGCCAATTAGTATGTGATGTGGGCTAACTCCAAACCACGCATCAAACAATTAATATTTGATGCGGGATATCCCACCACTGCCACCAATTAATATGTGATGCTCCATGCATTGGCCCAGAAATCAGTAGCCTCTAATCCTCACAACTAGCCCCAGTGCATGGGGCATGTACATTGGGAGGATAATAAGTACTCATAAGAGTAAAATACACTCCTGTAAGAGCACACAGAGATCAAGCAGCTCAGCCCTGGCCCTTTCCTCCAGATCCCCAATAAGACTTCCCACTAGCACAGCTCTAGGGTTCAGATCCCAGCCGTGTAATCAAGCCAAAAACTCCTGTACCCTCTCTGTCCAACCACCAGTGGTTCTTGCCCTGCTCAAGTAGCCTACAACACACTTTGGAGAATTGGTTTATATAACAAACAGACACTCCTGGGGAAGGCTGGCACAGGTTCTCTAGCTATGCCCCCTCCATTCAGCCGCCTATAATAGTAGTAACAATTTCACTGCCACTCAACAACTCTTATCAGCTACTAATAAGGCCCTTCCCAAAGGGTGACCGCTAATTTTCACTGTGTACTATTACTGTTATTCAAATAGTAAGTGTGACCCAGGGCTAAAGCTATTGGAGTGGTGGGGCAGTATAACTGGATATATGCAATGTACTCTTTTTCTTCTTCTGTCGGCATTTCCCGGTTAGGGGTCACCACAGCGGATCACTGTCCACTCATGATTGGCAGTGGAGTTTTACAGTGTCGAGTTGCCAACCTTCTACAGAAGGCACACACATGCAGACACTCACACCTAGGGCCAATTGAGTGTGTCCATTCCACCTACAGCATGTCTTTGGGATGTGGGAGGAAACTGGAGAACCCAGAGGAAACCCACGCGACCACAGGGAGGACATGCAGACTCCACACAGAAGGCACCCCAGCCGAGATCGAACCAGAGAACTCTTCTTGCTGTGAGGCGTAATGCTAAACCGCTGCACCACCATGGCTGCCCATATGCAATGTATTCTAAGAGCTAAATTACCTTTATAAAAACATCCAATTTGAAAGGTTTTAAAATATTTAATAATAAATAATAAAACACAAGACAAATTAGACATTTCAACACAAAGACATTACAGAGTTTAGAGGATCACAGGAAAATGCTTTTAAAAATACTTTAGAATAGTCTGACATAAATATAGAAAACAGCTAGACTAATCTGGTTATTTCTATCTATCCCTAAGAGAAATCATCAGTTCTAAATAAATATCTTACTTCTATAGAGCAAAGGCAGAGTGTTGGTGAGTTGATATGTTCAGGTTCATACAAAAAATCCAAATACTCTATATTTCTCTCTCCGGAAAGTCTTAAATTGATAACAGAGTACTGCTGAGTCATTTTTGTGATTACATCATTCTTAACAGTTCTTACTAAGTTTTTCAGTTCGCAGAAACTCAAAATTTACATTTCATTTTGTTTACCTGCACTCGCAGGGAAGTTGCAAGCATTAATGAAATACATTTTGCACAAAATCTAGCAATTAATCCTTGTAAGATGGCAGAAAGAATTGCTTAGTCCAGAGATCCTGTCTCTGAACTTTACATCAAACAGTCCTAAAAGAGTTTTAGCGTTTATACGCTTTCTTCCAGCAGGGTGCACTGGTTACATTTTTAAGCTCAGTACAACATATAGTTTAATCATAACATATAGTTCTCTTGATATTTGTAAAACAACCCCATGGATTGTGATGAGTTTATAAATGACATAGAATTATTTACAAAATTCTATCTATACCCAGGCTGGCAGCCTCACAATCCACACACCAAATTCTAAAGCTAAAGATAGTGTAAATATGCAGCACTGCAAAATATCCCCCCACGCATTAATCATCTGGGACTTTTAATAAAATGTGAAGTGCAAACTTGTCCAGCACATTGCAAAGGGTGTAATGGGGAAAAAAGAAAAGAAAAATCATCATTCATTCCAGACCATGTAACGTGAGTACAATACCCATAATCTAACAAGTAACATAGAGAAATTAAATGTCTTACAAATGCACCCTTTTCAAATATATGACTATGTTTTTTGCAGATGACACAGTTGACACTGCAGGAAGAATTACCACTGTTTCTTACTGCATATCACCATTACAGAATACAAAAGATCAGGACAGGTATTCAAATGTGAACCTGATGCAGAAGGCCAGTCAATCTTCTCTATTATTTCTGCAATATGACAATACATCAAGCTGAATAAAACATACACAAATCAATAAAGAAACATTCACAAATAAACATTGTAGGCCATAGGTTTCCCCACAACCTGCATGAGTCCACTGATTTCTAAATATTCAGAGTCATATCATTTAGCTAAGATCAGAAAGTAATGAAACATAGCTAATGATCAAAGTACAAGGAACATAGAAGTTACGTAAATACAAAAGGAAAATTGCTCAGAGTAAACACTTTTACAAGTTCCATCAGTCGGTCTTGAAAACAGCAGACAGGTGGGACCAGAAAAAGGGAAAAACAAGGTCATTTGCAGTCAGAAGCAGCAGCTTTAGAGAAAGAGGGTGCAGAAAGCAACAGAATGAGCAGGGTTAGCATTAATGGGATTGATCAACATAACAGAAAAGCCATCTCTGTACAGTATTACATAAATAACTGGTCGTACTTACTGCAGATTTTAAATAGTCTTCCAACAGTGGTCTACTTCTTGAGAATCCAAGTCAGACCTACTGGCAAGAATGACACAGTTTTAGATGTAAGGAGCTAGGTTAAGGACAATCCCAGGATTTTTTGTTTTGAATTCAGACTTTGTTTACATTTTGTGGTTTGCTTTTCTGAGCATGCCCATTTTTGTTCGAGGGAAGTATGATAAACTTACCTCCAGGAAGTTTCCAAGGTTTTAGACAGATCCCATCTCAAATTGCAGTTCTACTGACAACAGCTTCCTATCGTGAGCCATTCATTAGTCTAAACTTGTGCATTTTATCCATTGAGGAAAAGTAGCCTTTTCATGCATTTTACGACCAGATCTGCTGCAGCTGCTACTCTAGAAAGCACAGCAGTAAAGCAATTTTTAAAGGGGCATTATCTGTTTCTAAAATTAGTTGCTTGCTAGAGTATTTTTGTTTACTCTCTTTAGTGGTAAAGTCATATATTCACACAGAGGCAGGATTTTCAGATATGTTTGTTTGCATACTGATGTTAGAATTCACAACTCCGTGGCACTGTTATTATAAGCACTGCTTAGAATTTTTATAGTTTGTTGTTCTGTACTTTCCTCCCCACCCAGAGACGTTTAGTTGAATGACTGGTTTACAATCCACTTGATATGCTATGTAGCTCAAGACCTTCAGCTCTTTGCAGCAGTCAAATTATATTTTGACTATGTGCTTTTTGTAAAACTTACATTATCCCAACCTAGGCAATTTTTATTTACTTTTGTTTGCTTATGTTTCATCCTTATACATGCTTTTTTTTCCCTTCACCGTTAATTATTTGCTCATATGTTCAGTATTATGTTGTTATTAGTGCATGCATCATGCAGACATATACATTTATAAGACAGTTTTCCCAAATTTGACAGGGAGCATTACTTTGGACATTCTCATCTTGGAAACCAACCCACTGACATGCAAATATCCTAAGATTCTAGAGTAATACACTCATAACATTACAATATAAAAAGAAAACATGTCAGACAGCTGTGAAATTTAATTGTGTTAATGCACTAAAAGTAATTTACCATTAGCTGATGCCCTTCGTGAATCACACACACAGCACCTGTCTGTATAATATGCATTCCATTCAACTGCATTTTATTTTCTTCCCTGTATTGTGGTAAAATTATTGGATATTTCACTCTTTTCTGAATATTGCACTGCAGTCGAGTTACACTGGTTACCATTTGAAAGTTGAGGTAAACGTAGTCTTATGTGCATAACAAGCATGTATGCAATATGTAAAGTTTATATTCATGTGGTTGTAAAAACCACAGCCTTACTATGTCATAGTGACCAGTTAGTTATTCAAGCCATTTTTGAATGCCTGCCAAATTTCTCTCAGCTGGATATGTAATATTGTGTGCATTTTATTTAAACTTTGTCTGAACTGCAGCTACTTGTTTTAGTGGTATACATCACCTGTACTATTTGAATTTT
>NW_025054245.1:0-9756 GCF_019279795.1 Protopterus annectens
TTTGGATAGATGGGAGTAAGTAGGTGTATGCCTCTTCTACTTTAGCAATGAGAGCTTTGAACTGCCAGTTCATATGTTGAAGTATCAATTCCTCCCTTCTCAGCTTCACAAGATCTAAAGTGGATGCTTTGGCAGAGACAGGGTAGGGTATGGTGTAGCAGAATTTGTGTATTTCGAAAAATGTTTCACAGACAGGTGGGTAAGCACTTTCTTTGCAATGTGGTTTGATGCTTTTTACAGGCTTCTTCTAGGGTGGCTGCCACTAGTTCAGTTGACCATTCAAGTAGGCACGCCTCGGCTTACCAGAGATCAGAATTTGTCAATATGTTAAGTCTAGAATTCTGGATGCCCTTTACAGTCTGAAGTTTTGTTTGGTCCCTCCTGTGGAGTCAGTCTTAAAAGAAAATGGAAGACAAAACTGAAGTCTATGCAGAATTGTACAAAGATTTTTGCAGATACAACCTCCAAAAGTTTAGTAGAAATTGGCCACTACTATAGGGGTGGACACCGTGACTGTACTTGATTCTCAGTCTAGGGTAGATCACTAGGCTTCGGTGAGGGGCAGGAAAGCCCAGAGTACCTTCAGGCCGAGACAATGGAGTTTGCCTGCTCAATCTTGCTGGTGAGGGCAGGGGCCATCCGCTTCGTAACAGGCCCAATGACCTGCATTTTCAGCCTGCTGTGATTCTTCTTGCCGGGCAGCTCCTTTGGGAGGAAAGTTGACTCTTTTCAAGCAAAATTGGCATTTAGTAGCGCTTCAGGACAAAAATGGGTATTGGACATTATAAACCGAGGTTACAAGTTCTATTTCCACACACCATGCCTCCTTTTCAAAAGGCATGCCAGGCGTCCCTCCTGGGCAAAGGATAGAGGCTCACAGACAAATTTAACTTTACTTCTCTGAATAGGGAGCTATACAAAGCCAGTTCCTCTGTCCAGAAGTGGGCCTAGGATTTTATTCACCTGTTCTCTAGTTCCAAAGAAAGGGAACACGTGGAGACCAATTTTGTACTTATCTAATCCACGCAACACTTACCTGGACATTCCAAAAAGTTCAAGATGCTGACGTTACAACAACTTTTACCTCGGTTGGGAAAAGATCACTGGATGGTTACTCTGGATCTCCAAAGAGGTTTACCTTTCATGTTCCTATCAGGCCCAGTTGCAGGAGGTAACCATGCGTTTCGGCTGGAAATTTACATTATCAGTTCTCTGCATTGCCCGCTTTATTTATCTACTGCGCCCAGAGGTGTTCCAAAGGTTCTGGTCTCCAGTGATAGGCTTCTTTTTCAGACCAAGAGGAATACAGATTTATCCTGTTTGAATTTACTGGGCACACTGATTGTATTGCACAAGAAAAGGACGAAACTTCTTCATCATCTACAGTATGTGATGGCAGTGTTAAAGATGCCTAGGGTATTCTCACGAAGCTTAAAACAAAGTCCAGTCTAGTACCCTCTCAGGACATGTGTGCTGACTGGAATTGTGAGACTGGGCCTAATATCAGCTTCCCAGATGGCCTTTTTGACCCCAGTCGACAAACAGTTAGAAGCCTTTCTCTTATTTCCAGCAAATGTCCTTCACGGGTCCAGGCTGATTTCTGCAAGGGACATGTCCTTCCAAGCCTTGGGGTTCATGGCATCTGTGTATTCACAATGGTAGCTTCCCAGTGCCAAATTGCATATGAGGAAGCTTCAATGGTATCTCAAGAATGTATGGACACAGCACTGCCAAGATTTGAACACTGGTCATTCAGAATAATACCTTGCATTCAAAAGGAATTTTGTGGTGGGTCTGGTGGAATGTCACCTGCAAAACAAGGGACTCCTCTGTGACCTCAGGAGGAAGCGAGCCTCAGATTCCCTATAACGACAGATGCCCTCGGACAAGGTTTGGGAGCTTTACACCCCACATGGAAAATGGGTGCAAAACACAGTGGCGCGGGTTCGTCAAACTCCAACATTTGCATATCAACTTGAAGGAAATGTTAGCAGTCCAGTTTGTACTTGATGGTTTCACTGATTTGGCTTCACCCTCTGGGCAGGTGTTGAGTTCCAAACAGATGCAACACTACTGTCAAGTGTGGTACATCAACAAGCAGGGGAACCCATTCTTACCCTCTTTGCAGGCAAGCTTATGATTCTGTGGGAAACTGCTCTCCAATCTACACCCTCAATCTTCAGGCAAGGTTTCTACCAGGAGCACCAGAACTCCTTGTGAATGTATTGAGCGAAGACAATAGTGGATCCTCCACGAAAGTGGAAATTGATCTCTCATGTATTTCAACAGTTGACAGTGTTGCTGGGGGAACTCCAGACATAGATCTGTTCTCATTCTCCACTAAATTTACCAGTTGCCAAAGTTTTGCACTGAAAATGTTTCATCTGCACACAGCTTGGAAGGTGGACGCGCTCTGTCATTCAGTTGGAACAATCTGCATGTATATGCCTTTCCACCTCTGCCTCTTCTTCCCAAGGTACTTTTGAAGGCTTGGGAGACAAGACAAGCCAACCATGATTTTGATAGCACCGATTGGTTGTACTTCGACAACACTGGTACCCACTACTGAGGAGTTTAGTACGAGAACCCCTCCAGCATGGCCTCTGCCTTTGATTCCACACCTTTGTCTCACAAAGAGGACAGTCACTTCCTCAATGTCAAGATTCAGGCCCCTGCATCTAACAGCCTGGCATATTCTGTTTTAGACTCTGGAAGGTTCTCAGCTTCCACAACAAGTTTTGAATGTTGTATTTTGGGAGGCCAGGAGGCCTAGGTACCAGGGAAAAGTTCTGTACGCCGATAAATGGAGGAGATTTTTATTTGGGAGCAAAGGAGAAGGACCTTGGATGTTTCTCCAAACCTGATTTAAGTGTTGCTCTTCAATATCTTACTGAGCTATTGGACAGTGGGGGTTTGTCTTTCTCCTCAATAAAGGTTCATGCTGCAGCCATTTCTGCTCACTCATGATTGTGAAACCATCTCTTGTTCTCTCATCCTTGGTTTAAGTTAATTTTCTTAGAGGGGCAAAGAATATAAGACCCCCACATAGAGTGCTTCCCTGAACTCCTGCTTTGGGATCTTGTTTTGTGTTGGAAAACTTATTTACCAACCTTGTTGAGCCTGCAGCTACTAGCCGAAGTTGTGCGAAGTATTTGTCATAGGAAAAGCTGCTTTTTTTGTTGGCCATTACCTCTTGTGAGAGAAAGGTTTCTGAATTACAGGCCCCTCATGGCAGTGGAGCCTTCCCTAATTTTTCATATGAGATAGGGTATCTTCGTACGCATCTGGATCCTTCCTTTATGCCTAAAGTGGTTTTATAGTGTGTGGCCTTAAATCAGAAACATTATTCTATTTGCCTGCTTTATTTTTGCAAACCCCCAAAATAAAGGGAGAAACGCGTTTGTATACTTTGAATATTCGCCAGGCGTTATGCGTTTTATTTGAGCAGAACCAAGGAGTTCGAACTGAGGTCTCAGCAATTGTTTGTTTCTTTTGCTTTGGGTTCACAGGGTAAGCCCTGTTTCCAAAACAAAACTATTTCTAAATGGATTGAGTTTTTGTATTTTGTCTTCTTTCTGTTATTCCCATCTGTGGTAAGGGAGATTCCTTGAAATCCAGGCCTCATTCCACTAGGGCTACTGTTCTGCTACTGCTCGACTTGCTTTCTATAGGAAGTAGCAAAGTGGAGTTGACATTTGGAGGCAGCTTCTTGGAGTTCAGTGCATACAGCACTTTCACAAACATTACCACCTTCCTCTTTTATTCTAAGGTCTAGGGCCGGGATTTGCCACTGCAATTTTACAGGGCATTTTAGCGCCCTAATGGCTTTTATGATTTTTACCATCCTCCTTTCTTCCCCCGTTGCTTTGGGATTCTCACCCAGCAGGCAAGAGACGCTGCAGCAAATCATGAGATGAAGGAACATAGTACAGTTTTGTACCTACCATAAATGTAGATGTTAGAAGATCCACATTGCTGCACGTCCAATTTCACTCTCCCTCCTTCCCCCACTGTAGTTTGATCGTTGGTGCTATGCTTTAGGTGATAGGTTGTTGTTGGGCATGTTTTTGGGAGGTATTCGTGTTTTGGCTGTGGCCTTTTCTGGTTTGGCCTTCGACATCTCTGAGGCGAAGAAAGGCACTGCGGATATGGCGTATCGCATCATCGCTTTTTATACCCTGATGCTCTGATGTCAGATCTAGCGTTTCCATGACTGACGTCAGCCTAATACTTTGGTATATTCGGGGCCTAATCGACCGACACGCGGACTACCCATAAGTAAGGACTGCAGCAATGTGGATCTTCGAACAACTACATTTATGGTAGGTACAAAACTGTACTTTTCATCTGGTGGGACACCCAAAGACAGTCTCAGCAGAGAAATTTTGTTAACGAGATATATAAGCACAGGGCTGTAGATCTAATGCCTTACTGTACGTGATAAGGGTTGACAAAAAAAGATAAATTGTACACTTACCATAAATGTAGATGCTAAAGAGTGCAGTGCCCACTGTTGCAGGCATTACATTTGGGTAATCTGCTGGCAGGTTGCCCATCGATACGGCCTGAATAACAAAGGTTCTTGGGTCCTGTTATTCGGTTGCTTTGTCTCTTCTCTTCCATGACGTCAGGTCGATGCCAGGGGTATAAAACATCGCAGCCTACTTTCATTTTTATTCAGTTTTTCTTAGCCCCAGATGTGTCAGGTGCCCCCCAAATGGGGAGCAAAAAAAAAAAAAATATATATATATTTATATATATATATATATAAAACCGTGAATATATATGAAATGCACTTTTAGCAGTTTCATAAATCTTTAATTCTCTCATCACCAAAATAAATCACACCACAAAGGTTTCTCGTGTGTATAGTGAAGGAAAAAAAAAAAAGTACAGAAAGGGGATGGCGGTGGGTAACTCCGGGACTTCGACAGTGAATACACTCAAACATCTCACCATTTATGGTAAGTGTACACAACTGTACTATGTTCTTAAGTGGTTTCACTGTTGCAGTCACACATTTAAGGTAGAATCCCAAAAAGCTATGGATGGGAGGATGGAACTAAATGAGCAAGCTGGGAGCTAGCTACCAAAGTGCCCTGCAGAACTGCAGTGGCAAAGCTCTGCCCTAGATCTGGAGAAGAGAGGCAAATGATAATGCTTTGTGAAGGTATGAACAGAGCTCCAAGTACCAGCTTCTAGAAATGTCTTCGTGAACCCCTCTGAGAAAAGCTGCTGAAGTAGAGGCAGCCCACCTGGTGGAATGTGATATGATCCCCTTAAGGCACAGAGTTTACACTCATGGTGCCGAAGTAGCAGAAACTTAGATGCAGTGGCTTCTTATCCTAACTTAGAAATAGTCTTAGCTTTGATATAGCCTTCCCTCTGACCCTGCAGCAAATGCTGCCAGTAGTTGCTCAGACTTTCTTAGAGATTTGGTCCTGTTTAAGTAGAATCTTAGTTGGTCTGTGTACATCCAGTTTGAATGCAGAAATCCGCTACCCCTTGTTCCCATGGATTTGGGGTAAAATTGATTTGAAGCCACTGGATACCAGCTAGGCATGTGCAGCTGTGGATTGGTCCTGAGGGACACCCTGTCCGCGGTAAAATATAATAAAAGGCTCCACTGCTGAGGAAAATTGTAGTTCTGAAACCCTTCTTGCTGAAGTGACTGCCAAGAGAAAAGCTGTTTTTCAAGAAAAAAAATATATATCCACAGTAATGCTGGTTCAAAAGTGAGGCAGGGTAGAGTTTGGTTCCAGCCTACAAAATTGAGGTCCCATGCTTAGGAGTTGGTGATCTTCTGGGAGGCGTTAATTTTTTGGCCCCTCTAAGATACTGTTTAAGCAGAGGATGAGAAAAAGTGGGGAGGCTCTGTGGTTGCCAATGAGCCAAGATGGTGGTGGGCATGGATTATTTATTGAGAAGAAAAAGATAGGCCCCTTGTCAAGCATCTCGTCAAATACTGTAAAATCTTGAGGAATATTGGGCTTTCCTTGTGTCTGTTTTTCTAGCAGGCCTTCTGGCTTCCAAAATGACATCCATCATAGATTTTAATGAGAGGTGTTGTTAGACAACAATTGACGGTTAGTGCTGTAAGATTCTGAGTTTGGAGCTGAGGTGCTGTGAACTTATTTGTTCTGTTGAGACAGTATTTGAGGCAAGTACCATGGAGGAAGTTGAGACATATTCCTTAGAAGGTACCAGTACATGCAGGCCAGTCCATAGCAACCAGGATCATTTTTGTTTTTTCCTGTCTGACTTTTTAGTAAGACCTTGGAGAGTAGCGGCAAAGGGGAAAGGGGCATAGGACTGATAGGTTTTTCCAGCTGAAGGATAGGGCCCACTTTCCATGCTTTTTTGTGATGTGAGTTCTGTGCAGAATTTGTCCAAACTGATAATTTTGGGGAGAAGCAAATAGATCTATGTCTGGGCTCCCACACCACCATTTCTGTGTTAACATGCTAAAATTATTTGTGGATCCAGTTTCCATTGGTGTGGGTCCAGTAAAGCATTTCTTCTTAGGTAAATCTGCCAGAGTACTTTTGTTTTCCCTGGCAACGGAATTGAGCTTTGAAGATGTATTTGGTAAGTCAAGGCTGTGCTCCACAAGGCCATGACAGCTAATAGTCTGCAAAGGGGTAGGAATGTGTGTACCCCCCTGCTTGTTTATGTACCACATAACTGCGGGTGTTGTCTCGTCTTTATCAGTACTTGTCCTGGATGGAAGTAAGTTCTTGAAGGCTTGTCAGAACATTCTGAAACAGCTAGCATCTCTTTCTGGTTGATATGCAGATGGACATTTGGTTTGGGTCTCATTTGTGTCTCTAAATGCATCTCCCCGCCAGGTGGGCCCCCCAAGCATAGTCTGATGCGTCTGTGGTAAGGGTTTAGGTGGCAGGGGGTAGAATGAATGACAGTCCTTTGTTTTGGTGACATGTCTCTGCCCACCAAAGAAACTCCCTGTTGTGAAGGCTGAGAATGAGAGGAATCATTGTTTCCAGACTGTGACAATGTTGACTCCATAAACTTTTTAGGTACCACTGAAGTTTCCTCATATACAGTCTCGCATATGGAATTAGTGGAATGCAGGTTGCCATGAACCCCAAAGCCTGCAGAATTTGTCTTGCAGATAACTGGGTTTTTGTTGCTTAATTTGTTTTGAGAAAGTATGTTTGTCAGTTGCCTTTGTTTGTCTGGCTAGTGAAACAGCCTATCTGGGGTAGTTTTATTCCAGAAGCCTTTGCACCCAGGAATGCCACATTATTTGAGAGGAGGAGAATTACCAGCTGTGATTTCTTTTTCATTTATATGGTGTACCCCAGGCATGCTAAAGCCTTTTTACAAAATGCCAGATGTTAAAGAATCGAGTGTCCTTGTCCTCTGTCTCATGAGATGAGACAGTCATCCAGATAAGGTAAATTTGAATGTTTCTTTGTCTGCAGAAGAATGTGATTACTGGGTGCCGAGCACTTTGTATAGGACACCCTAGTATCCTGCAGTAGATAAGCCAAAGGGCAGAGCATTGAGAATTGGTAATGCAAAAACCTGCTTGTGAAGCGGAGGTATCTTCTGCATGATTCCCTTTATGGGGATAAGTGCAGGTATGCCTCTTCACAAGTCTAGAGTTACTAACCAAATATTCCTGCCTAGCATAAGCAGTAGCTGTTGTAAAGTCAGCATTTTGAATTTTGGAAAGTCCAGGAATGTGTTCAAAATTGATAAGTCCAGTATTGGGCCTTGAATTAGCCTCTTTTCTGGGTACCAGGAAAAGTCTTGAATAAAAATTTTACTCCCCTTGTCCTTTACTTTCCCTTTTCTGGTACTGGTTGAATAGCCCCCATATCCATGAGGAGACATGACTTGTTTCTGGGCCTCTCTGCCCACTTGTTTCCAGAGCCAGGCAGATCTGGCTTATCCGCCTGGAACTGGGACAAAGTATGGCAAATGAAATCTGTGCCCCTGGGGATACTATGCATTTAATACCCACTTGTCCTTGGTAATTAACTGCCACCAATTTTGAGTATGAAGTTCTAGTTTTTCCCCAAGGGCTGCCAAAAGATAAGTGCTTGGTGATGGTAGAGGGAAGTCATTGAGACTGCTTACTGTAGGGTTTGTGTTTTGTTCTCCTCCAGATTTGGAGGCAAGGGTGGAGGCACCCCATTACTGCTTTGAACCTGTCAAGAACCACCTGTGATTGGTATCTGGAGCCTTTTGAGCACCTGCTGGTTTTTGCCTTGAGTGGCTCTGTTGGACACAGGAAAGGACCACAATTTGTAGTGAGCCAGCAGTCTACTGAACTTGGGTGTGGCTGCACTTGCAAGAAATATTTTTAGTTTGCATAGATTTAGCACAGTCTTCCATTTTCTTTAAAACCTCTTCTGCCTTATTACCAAACAACAACAGAAAGTATCATGCTGCAAAGGGGCATCCAACAATTCCCAGCTTTAACATGATCGAGGCAGATTTTGGTTCTTGAGCCAGGCATGCCTTCTGTCTACAGATGCAGTAACGCGGCCCTACAAGAGGCCTCCCAAGGAATCAAAACCACATTGCAAGGTATGCTTTCCAACCTGTTCTGCTGAATGCAATAATTCCTGTAACTCTATTTTCATTACAATCAGAAATCAACATCATTTCTGTTTCAGTAAGCCTCCATAAACATGCTGTTGATATTAGCCATATAAAACTGGCAGTTTAAAGCCCTGACTGCCAAGGTTACCGAGCAGTATAAACCTTCTTTTCCCATCTATCCCAGCCTCTGGAATCTCTCATTTCTGAAGGGGTAGGATTTTTGGCTGTATTTGGCTCTTTACCATTCCTTGAGACCTCCTGAGGAAATAGTCTCAGGATCTTTCGCAGCAGGATTTTGAATAGAAATTTTGTGGGAGTCAGGGAACCCTGTATAATATTCTTGTCAGGGCTTTACTAGGAGCCAATAGAGGCAGGGGAATCCAGGAGCCATAGCTTGATTCCAAAAAGCACATCATCACCAATGTCTAATATACATGGGAGGTATTGCCAAAGGCCTATGTTGAGGAAGAAGAAGGAAATCCCTAAGCCTCCTTTTTGATTCAGAGAAGTCCTGACTCTCCCAGCAGAAATGATACATAGTGTGCAGGCAAAATCTCTCAAAAGAGTAATCCTCAAGAGGAGATGCAGATGGGATGGATTCTTCTACATCAGAATCCCTCATGGGGTGGAATAGAAAATTCCTGATCGTGAAGAGGAATCAGAAGAAGTTGGTGAAACTGATCTGAAAGATTCGCCAATCGATTGCCTTGCCTGAGCCTCTTAGCAGGGGGTTGGGAACCCCTGATCAAGCGTAATTAAATCCTCAGCCATTTTGATAATCTGTTTTTAGGCATAAGGGCACAGGCCATTCGGCTCATGCGTACCAAGTTTTATTGAACTGAAGATGTTTCTGACCTTGTTGTTTTGTTGCTAGCATGTCAGTTGTATGCAAAACGTTGAGGCCTCAAAACACCCTCAGAAGCTGGTGCCTGCTCAGCAGCTCTGGACCCATCCAAGGGAGAGACATCCACGGGTTCAAAACTCTGAGAATCTCACGGCATACCGGACTCCGAATGGGTCTCGGTAGAGGCTCAAGCGACTCAAAAGTAGCTGGTATCAGGAGCTGAAGCGCCTAGTGCAGCGAACTGGCGACTGGCTTGAGGGAGAAGCTTAGTGTCGTCGGTTTGGACCTCGGCGGTCTGTCTCTGTCTTTTTCTGCGTTTGTGAACTCAGGTAGTCAGA
>NW_025054246.1:0-9021 GCF_019279795.1 Protopterus annectens
AACAGTGGTAGTCTACACACCAAAAAGTGTGATAAGTGACTTAGGGACACAGGTGGACAGTGGTCTTACCTTCAATAACCACATCACCAAGTCAATCAGGTAATCCTACTATGTGTCACACCTCATCAGTGATGGCTTTTCATCCAGAAAAATGAGGTCATTGTCCCACTGTACTCATCCCTCTCATTAGACTCATTATAGAATACAAGCGCCCCCATTTGGTATGTACCTCTCAAGACTTCTGCAACAACTGGAAGGCTGCAGAAATATCTCACTACTAAAAAGAATCACAGGCCTAAAAGCAGATGCCTATACTTTGACCACCTTAAAAGAACTTCGAGCTATGCTCTGTGGCATATCGTCTACTCCGAGGCGATCTCTGCTGCATACAAGGCCATGTCAAACCCAAGACTGTTGGACATGTTACACTTATCACCCCCTCCAGTACTGGTTCTGCTAATCAGACCCAGTTCACCTGATTCATAGGGTTTCATCCATCTGCATCATACATCTGGTGATCACTAAGTACCACTCTAAGGTAATCATTGTAGAAAAATGCTGGAAACATGTTCTTTTATTTTATTTTTATTTATTTTATAATGACTTGATCCATTTTTTTGGCCCAGACTGACAATGCTGTAACAAAATACCTGTCAGACATCCAGATTTTATCATAATGTCCAGATGTTTGGCTCAAAATTTCAGACTGTCCCTTTTAAAATTTTGATTTTATGGCAAATCAATGGGATGATCTTATGAATGAAATTAGTAAATAATGTCATACATTTGAATTTCAGACTTCATATCCTTTAGAAAATGCATTTTATTATATACTCTGTTATACTAGAAGATTTCTAAGTCTGTAAGAACAATATTAAAATCTGTCTCTACATCTGTGCCTTTTGTACACCCATTATGTCAGGCTTTGTACAGATTTCTTTGGTCAACAACTAATCACAAGAAATCTAGAAAAAGCCATAAATAATGGGGGGGGGGGGTGTGAAGGCTCCAAATCAGGGACAAATTTAAAACATTGCTCTTATAAACTTAGAAAGTTGCTGGAATAAAACATTTTGCATTAATACTCATCTTCTGAAGGACATGAAGTCTGAAACTCAAATGTGTGTCATTATTTAGTGACTTCAATCCTCAGTGACTGGGCAGGAAAACCTAAAGTTTATGAGGAACAGACCTAAAACGTGGGGCAAAGTCTGGACATTCTGTGAAAATCTGGACAGCTGAAAGTTATGGTAAGGTTTAAGAACCTAGTTTCCAAAAAGCCACATTGAGTAAGTATCAGTGTCACTTAGCAGTTCTTAAATGTTATTCTGTGAATAAACTAGTTATGAAATAAGATTAGAACAGTAAATACACAATCACCAATTATTATAGATGTAAATTATTCTTTGAATATTAGTTTGAACTTTTGTACAAGTGTGGCATTCTTAATTGTAATACTCTTTGGCTGAGACAATGGGTCAGGTTTCAAAAGACTTGCTCTCAATGTAAACCTGTTTTTATATATATATATATATACACATATATATATATATATATATATATATATATATATATATATAGGCCTTATACTAAAGTAAGTCACTTTCATTGAGAGCAAGTCTTTCAGAATCAGGGCAGGCCTACACTGGAGTAAGTCACTTACAGAGAGAGCAACTCTTTTGGAATGTGGCCCATTGCATCTTTGAACTGAATAGATCAGATCATGAATTGGTAGCTGAATTTGCCAAAGCAGGTAAATTTAGCAACCTTCTCAGTGTGGATCCTATATTTTTCCTTGAGGCATTGAGAGCTTGATTTCTGTTCTAATGTTTTTCACCATGCATTTAACATGTGGAATATATTTCACTTCATGAAAATGATGAGAATGCATCATTTACATTGTCTACATTGAGAATTTAAAAAATCGGTAATGTTTTCTTCTATGTTTTGCCAGGTGCAGTCCCTTTTGCTATGCTGACATCATTCCATGGGCCTGAAATTGAATCAGTACTCTCTAGTGGTTATCCAATTAACAAAGCACATTCAGATTACAACCATACTGTGAATTCAGATGTAGTTATTGCCACAATTTCTAGCAAGTGGAAGTATAACCTCACAGATCCAGTCATTTTGACATTTCGAGTTACCAAGGTTTGTATTTTGTGTGATTATCTGGGATTACTTATCAGAGATGATATGCAATTTAATTCTGCAATCAAACTAGCAAAGAAAATGTATGTTTCCCTTGGAAATGTTAATATAATTTGTCTAGTTTTTAACATCTAACATTTCACCATGTGAAATTTCTGCAGGCAGAAACAAGAAAGAATTATTGTAAAATGTTCCCCTCCCAAACTCCACTGCACTCTCCCAGTACAATGCTTTAGTTCAAAATATTCATTTCTTTAACCTTCCTGTGGTTTTATATTACTTTTCCTCCAACATAAGACACATTAAACACATTCAAGCACTTCATAACAAAGAAGTAGCTCATTCTCTCTCTCTCTTTATATATATATATATATATATATATATATATATATATATATATATATATATATATATATAATATGGTTTCACTTCATAATCTCAAAATGCTGAAATACTGAATTTCAGCATTCAGAGACCATGAAGCCAAACCATTCACAATACCGAAACCCACAGTCACAAATCACACAGACACGAATATACATACACCATACACAAATGTGCTACAAAAAATAAATTGCACTGGATGCACCAGAGGAAATAAGTCAAGTAATGACGTAGGCAGAATATATCTATTCAGTAAGCTGAAGATAACAAGAGCTAATCCAAGACATATTCCCCTGTAAGGGTACTGAGTATAAAGCAAACAGTAGATCCTAGAGGAAAGCAGAAGAAGAGTCTTATGTGTAGAATACTAGCAAAGCAAGTTTTTATGTCAGTCTTCTTTAGTGGTTCATCAGAGATGGATGTCATACTGGTGTGATGGCTTGGTGGTTAACTACTGTGACTATAGTGTACAGGGTCCTGTGTTAAAGGCCTACAAAGGCTGTTTTCAACTGCTGTGATGGCTTAGTGGTTAACTACTGTGACTGTAGTAGACAGGGTCCTGGGTTTGAGCCTTGCAGAGGCTGTTTAATACTTGTCATGTCTTAGTGGTAAGTCATAGTGTGCAGGGTCCTGGGTTTGATCCTTGCAGAAGCTGTTTATTTCAGAGGCTTAGTTAATTAATTAATGAGATGGTGAATGCCAACACACCCTGGCTAGGCTTATAAATGCCCTCAGGCAGATAACCTAGTACCTATCTATGAACCTATACAATTCTATGAGACATTGACAATATATTCCTTGTAAATCACATAAGCATAAAGTAAAACACTGGGTCCTGAATTAAAGTAGAAAAAAAGAAAAGTTATATGTGCATAAAACTTGCAAACAAAGTTTCTCTCTCAATTTTTTTTGGATATTCATCAGGGATGGATGCTGTATAATAGTGTAATTGACAAGATGTGAGACCCACTTGTTTTCTGCAAATTCTCTAGTTGTAGGGCAAAGGAGAAGTCTTTTTTAACCCACAGGGAAGGATATAGTTTCAGGCAGGCATGGGTATTGTTTAAAGGCCAATGTAAAAATTACTAGTAGTAAAAAATACATATGCACTGACAGGAATGAAAACCATTGCATGATGAACAGTTATACTTTTCTACTATTTCCCTTGCTAGCCTAAAAAGGAAAATATAAATGGATTAAAAAATGGGGGTTAGAAAAATGTGAATAACTGATGGTGAATTGGTAGAACCAAACATGGAAAACAGACAAACATTAGCTGTACCAGTAAAATCAAAGAATAAGGAAAACATGATGTCTGCTAGGGAAAGGCAGAGTAGCAAAAATAGTAAAGTGAATTGTTAATGAATGAGCAAATAGTAAAACAAACACAAACAAATATTTCAGCAATTTTAAGAAGAAATATGCACTGCAGGATATTTTGAATGGAGTACATGATGTTTAAATGAAATTTTAATGTTGCTATTTGTATTGTCAAAATGATAATCTTGAGAATTTAGAACCAAGGCTCTCCTCCTTCAAGTCAAGGACTCCTTGCTCCACCTTTGCTTACAGCTAAGAATGCCAGTCAACATGGCCAAGTCCAACCTTCAAATAGTTCAAATGATAGAATTCATTGGAGCCCATCCAGATATCAAGATACAGATAGCCAGACTAAGTCCAGGTTTCTCACACTACAGCAACAGTCAGTAGCAGTACTCTCCCATCAGAAGCCAACAGTAAGGTTCAATTTATATCTTCTTGGCTCATTCGCAGGTACCGATATCTTAGTCCCTCTGGTCATGTTTTATATAAGGACGTCTCAGTAGATCCTAGCAGTTTAGTGGTCATTGAGATGTCAACCCATGGGACTTTTGCACCCAGCTATCTTTTATTTTCTAACCTACTTATATGATTTTCTTTTTAAATCAGTAGTCCTCCCCTGCTGGCCTCATGACATGTTTGTCCACTTGCTCCCTAAATTGCTGTGCATTCCCAGCATTCACAACACTGCTACAGCTCCTTTTACTGCACAAAAATCCAGCTCTATGTTTACTGCAAAAAAATCCAGCTCTATGAAACCTAAAAGATAGCAGGAGTTTATGCTGTTATGAAGAACTAAACAGTATTATATCCCTAAATTGCTCTGTATTCCCAGTGTTCATGACACTGCTACAGCTCCTTTTACTGCAAAAAAATCCAACTCTGTGAAACCTTAAAGATACTGGGAGATTATGCTGCCCTGAAGAAAGAACCAAACACTATTATATCCCTAAATTGATGTACATTCTCAGTTTTCACAACACTGATACAGCTCAATGTACTGCATAAAAATCCAGCTCTGTGAAACCTAAAAGATACGCAAGTTTATGCTGCCCTGAAGAACTAAACACTATTATATATATGTTTCACCACATAAAGGTTATTTGGAAAGCTGTATTTTATGATCATCCTTAACTTGCTAAAACAAATGCCTGAGCCAGCAGCAGGGATTATTTTTACTCTCTTTCTTCCTGCTCCAATATTATTAAAGTAGCTTACACATGGTACTGGTTTATAGTTTTTTGTAGTCCCTACAGTAATTTGGTCATCAGATGACTTTTGAATTGTATATCTTCCCTATAGACTCCCTTCCCAACCTAAATACATTTTGTTTCACTTTTTACATTGTTCTATTTAACCATAACCCTCTTACTATATAAATGTATTTAGGCTCCCAGCTGTCCATACCAAGGCAATCTCACTAGTATCTACAATAACAAGTATTATAGCTAAATGGACAAACAAATTTATTACTAAGAAGCCAGTAGTTCAGAGCAATTGATTGTTTTTACTTGCATATACCTGGAATTTGGTTCTTCCTACTCCATTTTCCCTTTGCTTTGCTCAGGCTCACTCTGCACCCCTACCCTACCCCCATTCACACACACCCAAGCTCCTGACCTTCATACCTACCTAACCACTCCCCTAAGCCTCTCTCTCTCACACACCAACCTCATTATTATACACAGCCACTTGTCTTCTCACTCTCTTCAATCCAGTCCACCATCTACCTTCACTCCACATCACCTCACTCACACAATTCCCAAATTTTACAATCTCTTCAAGCTAATACCCCTTACCTAACCCCCTACTCTAACCACAACCTACATAAAGTATAGCCACATCTAAATCCCTACTCAGGCACATAGATACCTACTAAAACTTCACAACAATACAACAACAGTTTGAGCAAAATGTGGCATCTAACCTTTACATTAATAGTAAGCCTTACCATCACCTCACACTTAACCTTCTACCACTAGACTTGCAAGTCAAAATTTCAGACTAAATCCCTTACCTGCCCTACCCATTCACAAGACAAACCAGCCTTCTCAGTAATATCCCCTTCTATCTACATCTCAAATCTTGACCTTGCCACATTCAAAGTAACCCCACACCAACTAAACAACCACATTTCCTCAAAATATAACACATTTATAATCAAATTCCTAAAAACTGTAATCCAAATAGCATCTCAAATCATACTTAGTGTAGGCAAGCACCCAAACCCTGGCCCTACAAACAATAACAACCCCACCTGTTACCAGACAAATAACATTATAATCTCCCCCAGGAAATCAACAGAGTTCTTTATACTCAACATAAACATAAGGAGTATACTGAACAAAGTCACAGAGCTACACGCTACACTGGCCCGCTACCCACCTAACATAGTCCTTCTCACAGAGACCTGGCTAAAACCACTAAACAATAGTAATGACTTTGTTCCAACTGGTTACAATGTTTTTAGACAAGACAGAATATCCAAAAGAGATGGAGGCATTGCTCTCCTCTTCAAAAACACCCTGACCTTTAAATTGTTAAGCAGTGAATAACCCAAGTTCAGTAATGCAAAAACTATGTTCATTATGCTTAAAATCAACTAAAAAAAACACTTGCATATAATTGGTACATATATACCCTCCGGCAATAACATTAACACAGTAGAATCCATTCTAGACTGCACATCCCAAAAACCCCAACTGCAACCTCAAAGGGAGTACACAATTGTGTGCCGAGCTCATTGTAAATGGAGCCACCTATACTGAGCCAGAAGATGTAGCAAACCTCCTGGCTGATAAATTCAGCACCAACCTTACTCCTGAGTCCCCCCTCAGCTTTCCATCAGAATATATCATCAAATATAACTCCCCCTACTATCACTAGGGAACAGGTCCTTAATGCTCTCTCTAAGACCAAGAACACTCCATCAATGGGCCCATACAATATCCCAGGATGCCTTTAAAATAGCATGAAATATGATCTATCATGGCCTCTGGAATTACTAATTAACTGTAGCCTCCAAACAGGCTTCATGCCTCATTAATGGAGGAAAAGCAACAGTCATCCCTTTACACAAAGGTGGGCCATCTACAGACCCTGGAAACTACAGACCCATAAGTCTCACTAGTTGTATATGTAAAGCCATGGAAAGAATTATCATGGAAATGATCAATACAGATATAGTAAACCTCCAGGCACTGGACCCAACCCAGTTTGGTTTTGTCAAGGGCAGATCATGCCTACTCAACCTGGTGGGCTTCTTTAAGAAGGTCACCAAAGCAACAGATTAGGGCAAATCAATCACACTGCCTACCTTGACCTGGCCAAGGCATTTGACACAATACCCCACTTGGGCATTTTTGACAAACTCAGGAGGTTAAGTACAAACCTGTGTGCCACCCATTGGATAGCTAACTTGCTCACAGATAAGACCGAGGAATTTAGAATTGGGGAGTCCACCTCTACAAAGAGGCCAGTCACAAGTGGAGTCCCTCAGGGATCAGTCCTTGGACTGCTCCTTTTTGGCATTTACTTCTCAGAAGTCAAGGCCAATGTCAGTGGTCTCTGGTTGTCTAAATTTGCAGATGATTGCAAATTAGGAACTGTCATTGAATCTCACACTGACACAAATGTTCTCCAGGAGGGGCTGACACAGACAAACAACTGGTGCCAGTGTCATGGACTAAAACTAAATGCCAAGAAATGCATAATAGTATCCTTTGGGAAGTCACCCATCCCTGGTAACTATCACATTGACAACACACCCCTTAGAGTTGGCCTAATAGTCAGGGACTTAGGGACACACAAATATAGTGATCTAGCCTTTGATCATCATGTGTCTACAGTGGTAAGGAAATCATTCTGTTTTGCACAACTTATAAACAAAGGTATGGCATCTACGTCCAAGGAAGTCATTGTTCCACTGTATTCAACATTCATCAGACCTATCATTGAGTACAATGCCCCCTTTGGTATGTACCTAACCAGGCATATCTAACAACTGGAATGTCCACAGAGGTTCCTCACTAAAAGAATACATGGCATAAGTAATAGGTCATATGCAGACTGCCTACAGGCTTTTGAGGGGAGATCTATGCCTGGCATACAGTGCATTGTCAGACCCCACTCTGATGGACCTGCTGTATATCCACAAAACAAGCAGTACAATAATTACCTGTTCTAAAGACTTAAACCTTGCCTGTGATATAAACAGGACCTGCTGGAGAGATATGTATGTATCCCAGAGACTACCCTGTCTATGCAACAGGCTCCCTATCCATGTGAAGCAAAGTTCTTCCCTAATCCAATTCAAGTGTAACTTGGACAATTGGATGGGTGACCGGAAATTCATCCCTGGTTTGGCACCTATGTCTCTGATGCAAACAGATAACCTGTAAATGGTTCATCTCCCAAGCCCATGCTTACACTTATCAAGGGTATCAGAACTTGTCAGAGATTTGTAATGCACGGCTAGGCTTAAAAAGGCCCTTGTGGTCATTAGCCTAGTAAACACCTATGAACCTATAATCTTCACTTGGAGTGATGATTTTCTTCTTCAGATGGGTCGTCCAATCAACACTCAGATTGCAGGTTGCAGGAGGGAACCAGAGCTTTGTGAAACTGGACATTTTTTGTATCCTGGGTAGGATGCAATCCAGCTATTCAAAGACGACTGCAGCAGTGAGGAATTCAAGCACTTATTGTTATGTTAAGTGCAACTTGCACAAATGTATTATCTCACATAGAAAGAGTGAGATTTATGAATATCAGACCCCATGGCATAGGACTGATATGGCATAGAATGGTGCCCCAAAACTCTTTGTGATTAATAAAGACAGTCACACAATGGATAAGACTATGAATGTGGTCTAACCCCATTGTATAACCACAGCGCTAAGTACACAGAGCACACATGTAAGTGACTCCCCTTCCCCCAGTATCATATGTGATTTGGAGACATTATGCTAACTGTGAATGGGCAGACCCACATGCATAAATTATGGAACCAGAATTGCATACCTCTAATCAGTATTGCATGTGCGATCGGGCCTATCCCCCTACCTTTTTGATGTGTTGATTAGCAAATACATCTGAGCAACAGCATTAAAACTTAAGTGGAAGGAAAATACCATCCTAGCTTTTTGTATGCACAGTCACACCTGT
>NW_025054247.1:0-9099 GCF_019279795.1 Protopterus annectens
ATTGATTAGAAAGTTAGGAGTATTTGGGTAGGGTGAAATAAATATTTAAATCATCTCATGCTGAAAAAAGATCTTGATTATAAATGTTAGGGGATGATGAAAGTAGATTGTTTAATAAGCATGAAAAGTGGTTCCATATATAGATTAAATAAAAGTGGGGAAAGGGGGCAACCTTGTCTGACCCTGTTGACAATTTTGATCCTGTTGGAAAGTAGTTTATTTATATGCAGGTTAGTGTATGTTGCAGAATAAAGGGTTTTTATTTTGTCAATGAATGAGCATGGGATATTAAAGAAAGGTAGAGTAAGAAATAGGAATTTTGTACTCAAACGATCAAACGCCTTGGATGCATCTACTGCTAGGGCATATAGAGGGTGCTTGTTGAGATTGGAATGGTGTATCATAGTTTCCAACAGTAAGGTTTGGTCGTTAGTTTGCCTTCCCGGGATAAACCCAGATTGCTCGGGGGAGATAATATTAGAGATAACCACTTTCAGTCTATTAGCTAGAACCATTGCTAGGATTTTCATATCTAAATTGATTATGGAAATGGGTCTATAGTTTTCAGGATTTTTAGGGTCCAAATTATGCTTTAGAATGAAAATAGTTTTAGAGGCATTTAAATGCATGTCTTTGAAACCATTTAAGATAATATAATTAAATAATATCCTCAATCCTTTGGATAGTCTTGTAATAAATGTCTTGTAAAATTCTGCCGTAAATCCATCAGGGCCAGGGGATTTGTTGGGTTTAAGGTTATTTATAATGGAAATGATCTCCTGTGTGTTGATGTCTCTGTCCAGGAATTTATTCTGTTTATCCGTGAGTTTGGGAAAGGTTAAATTTCCCAGAAAGGATCGTATTTCTGATTCATCCACTATGTTTGCTGTAGGTCCATAGATATGAGTGAAGATAGTTTCAAATATTTTGATGATTTCATTGGGTTTTCGGAACTCCTTGCCTTTATAGTGAATTTCTGATATGAAAGTAGAGGGTTTAGATAAATTGATCACTCTGGCCAAAAAACTGGAGGGAGGTTGCATTACATCCGCGTATAAGGCTAGTGACTTAATTTCATGAAAGCTCAGGTTGTCCGATTGTAAAGAGATTAGGTCTTTTTGTAACTGTATTATACGTTGTTCTAGGAGCTTGGAGTGATTCATTTGGGCTTCCATTTCTGCTGTAAGTAACTTGGAGGTTAATTCCCTTTCTTTTTTAATGCAAAGTTTTTTATAATATGAGGCTTTATTTATCAGGAAACCCCTGATCATTGACTTAACCGCAGCCCATTCGTAATCTATAGGAGATTGGAAGGAGTCCCTAGTTTTAAGAAAATTATCAAGGTATTCTTCAATTTGGGCGGTAATCTCCTCTCTTTTCAGGAGGTTGGGGTTCAGACGCCAACACAGAGCTGGTCTGATGGTTATGTCATTGTTGTGACGATTAATAGATAAAGAGATTTTGGAATCATCTGAAAAAGATCTGGGAGATTGATTAAAAGATATGTCTAGGATGTAGAAAGCCCAGGACATCAAAAAGAAGTCCAATCTAGACCAACTTTTGGTGCATCTAGAGAAGAAAGTGAATTTGGACTTCTTCTGAGTAGGGTCTAGAAATAGACTCGGGTCAAATAAGTTAAAGTCTTCTTTCAGTTCAGTTAAAGCTTTAACTGCCGACAGATTATATCTCGCTTTAGGGTTTGATCTATCTGAAATGGGGTCCTGCACCACATTCCAGTCTCCACCAGTGATATAGTAGTGATTATGAAAAGAGACAAGGAAGTTATATAACTTTGCGAAGAAGTCTTGTTGAGCGTAACATGGGGCATAAATGTTTATAGCGAGAATAGGTTTATCTAACAAGGGGTGAAATGAAGTGAAGTAAGACCACCTACCCTCATCGTCTGACCCCATCTTATCTATAGTTGCCCCGAAGCTTTTTTTGATAATAATGACTACCCCGGCACTATTCGTAGTGCTTTCCGAGGATATAATGTTTTTGATCCATGGTCTCAATTTGTCATTTTCCCATTGTTGATTTAGTAAATGAGTCTCTTGAAGGAAAGTAATATTAGAGGAAGATTTCATTGTTCGATGCATAAGCAATTTTTTTTTCTTAGTTGATTGTAAGCCCTTAATGTTCCACGATTCTATGTTCCACATCATCCGGTTAAGTAAAAAAGGTTATATATGGGGATCAGAGCATCCAAGTGCTCCGGATTATGCGGAACGCACCGCATTTAATGAAGAGCCACTGTTCCGCTGTTCCGCATTGAACAGCTGTGGCTCCGCTAAGGCTTTGATTGGTTTGTGTACCGCAATTACTGCCAATTGGCATTGCGGTATACAAACCAATGCATAGCTCTGCTGTGCTGCTATTTTTAATTTTGATTGGCTCGTAGACCGCATTTACGGCCAATCGCAAACTCGGTCTACGAGTCAATCAAGTAGAGAATATGCGGAGAACGGGAGCCAATGAGAGCTCCCAAATGGAGACCAATCGTGTTCCTGCAAGCCTTTTCGCGCCAAATTAATGGCTTGAAAAAGGCTTCCAGGAATCGGGAGGGAATTTTGCTTTGTGGAGAACTTGGAGTTGGAGTCAATATACTAGGCCGGAGTTACAGAGAATCCTTCCAGATCGAAGACATTTCATCAGGGGAGAAGAAGACGGGTGTCGGACGGAGCCTGCTGCCCCAGTGCCTGCCAGGAGAGGTGGTGACTGACTTGGTCGGCGACGGCGAGAGAAGTCCATTTGCGTTTGCTCCGCACCTGACCTCTGTTCAGTGCAGGTAAAGTCTGTGCTTAAAATAAAATGTTAAGGCCAAATAAACAGATACAGTATACCTTCATTTGCATATAACTAACGGTTCTTTTCTTAGTTTGTATCCAGGTTCATTTAGGACAGCCATGTTTATCTGCAATACTTTTCTTAAAAAGGTTGGACTATAGGCAATTAGTGGCATAAAGCAGTGAAATGCTAAGTTGTTTGCATTTCCCATTCCCTTGTTTTGAGATAAGGAAAAGATGAGAGCGTTCATGAGTTGGTTGCAGGAGGGTATCTGGACTAGATATTGTATAGGTTTGAATGCTTTCTTTTGGGTGGGTGGGAATAGTTTTCTTGTCACTCTGTTGCCACAAAAAGAAGTTGTACATACAATGCCAAGTGTGGGGACGGGAACCTAATTATGGAATGCTAGGGGAGTTTTGCAGAATCATTATTCACCCCTTACAGTTGCTGCCTGTACATGGCAGCTAAGAGCTGGACAAAAAAAGATAAAAAAAGCTGTAGGTACAGGATGATGACATTGTTTATGAACCATTGTGCTTTCTGCAGCTGTAATGAAGCAGCATATTCCCAAGTACAGCATAACAACAAATGCTCTATAGAAACTGAGTGTCAGGGTTAGAGTAGTTCTTAAACAGGAGGCAACCAGGTTGATGCACTTTAGCAAAATTAAAAATGTCCCTGATGTATGCTTTGTTTTACTCGATAATAAATTCAAATGTGAATGTTCTTGCTAAGAAACACTCAAATAAGTTATCAAAAGCAACACTCTAGTTACATTATTCATTTCCAAGAAAGGTAAACATAAGCAAGCTTTATTATTCTAAAATAGTGTGTGTGTGTGGGGGTTCCTGTTTTATTTGCTTTGTTACACCCCAGGTAGCTCCTGTCGATCTTAAATGAACTGTTTTGCAGCTCCCCACCCAGCATAGGATGAGCTGAATAGAAGGTACCACTAGAGGCAACATAAAATATTTGTGATGCATGTGTGAGGGGTGGAGGAGGTTGCAGCCATTTTCAAGCTATGGTTATATTGCGTTTCCCATATTCCTCTTAGAAATGCAATGATATTATATGCATTTACAATAAACAGCTAGCACACTTTACATATTTCATTAGTTTTTACTTTAGCTCTGAATCTTTTACCCCCACCCAGCTGTGGAATATTCCTTAACAGAATCTGGAATGAAAACGTAATTGCTGAAAAGTGTAATGACATTTTAAACTGGACTGGGCAAGGCACTGCTTTACAAATTTTGGTGTTAACTCACTAATATGATTTAACTTTCTTTATATATATATATATATATTTACTTTGCTGTAAAATCTAAACGCTGAATGTGTAACACATACTGACAATATGGAACATGGAGTCATTTGCATGACAGACCTATAGACTTTGCAAAAGTAAGATATGTTTGGTGCAGAAATATCTGAGCTTAGATTATAACACCAAGAATATGGATACAACTGGATTTCATGACTGAAAATTGGTTAAAAAGTGATAATTCTTTTAAAAATCATTGGAAGGGTATTGTATTGTAGCTATTTCAGCTCTTGTGATAAAAGGAGGAAAGAGACAGTTTCTCACAACAATGTGCTACTGTCCACTATGGAAGTTAAAATGTAGGATGTTGCACCCTGCTTTATTCAAGCTTTTTCCCCTCACAAGTAATACTTTTGTGTACTCATGAGAAGCTTTGAACTGTGTTTGAGAGTACAAGTCTACAGACAATGATAGTCCCTTGCCTGATCCTGATTAGGTGAGTAGAGTTTCTAACCAGGGAAATGTTGGAGGTGTGTGTGCAGATGAGTCACGGGCAAAGGCCACAACAGTCATCAGCTGCCAGCTGTGACACATTTAGTAATGACTCAGACACAGGACAGAAGCAAAGTGTAACTTTCATCCTGTTGCTGTTTGTCTTTCAGCTTTTCGGTTAGGTCGCCACAGCGAACTCCGGTCTGCTAATGATTGGCAATTGTTTTTATGGTGTCGAGTTGCCAGCCCGATGCCTAGCCTTGACGGCACGCCCATTCAACGCATGTCTTTGAATGC
Organism: Protopterus annectens; assembly: GCF_019279795.1. Classification (NCBI taxonomy): domain Eukaryota; kingdom Metazoa; phylum Chordata; order Ceratodontiformes; family Protopteridae; genus Protopterus; species Protopterus annectens. The sequence continues at coordinate 4,841 of NW_025054247.1, forward strand.
CCACTCAACCGGGAGGATATGCAGACTCCACAGAGAAGGCACTCCCAACCTAAGCTGAGAATCGAATGGGAGAACCTCTTGCTGTGAGGTAACAACGCTACCACTGCACCACCGTGGAATCTGTTGTAACTTTCATCCTGTAACAGCTTTAAAAGCTGTAATACAATTTACAGTCCTCTTCACACAAAACAGAAGTGTGATAGTCTGATGCATTTTACAGTTCTTGAACCTGTTTTAGCTCCTCACTGCCGTTGTCTTTGCTCTAGCATGAGACATAAGCTTAATAAAACTTTGTTAGACATCTTTCTTGCATCAGAAAGGTATTTAACAATGTTGCTTTTATCTCATATTCAAACTATCACAGAGCTCCATGCACTACAATTAATTTGTTTTAAGTCGAAAGGGATTACCATACAAAGCTTATGGAAATGTATATAAGCATGTTTTGCAATGTGAAGTCATCTCTCATTGTCATGTATTATTTCCATTGTAAGAAACATTCTAGAACGATGTATGTACTAAGATGATAGTATGGAGATGCAAATGACTGGCTGCTCCCTAAGATTAAGCTGTTGGCTGCTTCTGACTATAGAGTCCGATTATTTATTTAAAGTGCTGGACCTTTATTCAAAAGTGATTGACAAAATGTGAGTGGAATGACACAGAATGATTGATTCTTGCCTGTATTTCTAAGTGGAGTGTATAATAGGCTTCCCAGTAATCACTCTAGTTTAATAAGCTTTTCCAATTTAGACTGCTCTGCTGCTTGTGTCTACCTCACTTCCTCTATAGCTGTAATCTCCTGAACTGCTGAGCCAGATCATGATGTTCTTTTATGAGTCCTTGCGATTAAGAGTTGTGAGTTATTAAGTGAAAAAATGTGGAGGAACTATTGAAATGTTTACTGTTAATGTGTCCAATAGACGAGTGCTTTATAAATCTCAAAAGATGCAACATATTTGGTTTCAGTTAAATGCTCTTAGGCTTCTTCAAAGAAATGCACCATTTATGGGTAACCCTGGTTTGCAGTACTTCCAATGTGTTCTCCATCCGTACAGTTGCTGTATTTTTATCCACATTATAAGGGGGTTCTTGTTTTTCCTATGAACATTATTATGAATAACCTTCTGCATCTGCTATTTTTGCAACCCATGCAATTTAGTTAAAAATAAATGGTGCCATACTTCTCAAGTTTTTGGTCAAGAATTCTAGCTAAAAACAAAATAAAGGTACAAAGACTCAATATCAGGGGTATCATTAACATATTTTTGTAATTCACTTAAGGTTTTACAACACGCGTTTTCTGAACAATAAAAAGCAAGAGAGTATGGTATTATCGACTGGCTATTATTATTAGTGATCGGACAAAGTATAAATCAAAATCAAGGACTTCTTGTAATATCAAGGACATTTGAAATGTACAACTACTGGTCTTTGCTGGAATAAAAAGCATTTTGTTGGCAGCACTTTGCCAGCACTGTGTTTAACAGGCCAAAGTGCCTGTCTTGGTCCCTGTACTACATTCTTTCACTTGGACTCCATTGGGTAATGTAGAAGACCAGCTCTATTCTCATAAAGCTTCTATCGTGAAATGTAATGTAGTTTTTATGATTTACAGAGTACTCTAATGCTTGTTGACAAGGATTGTAGGAATAGAGTTTGCTTTTTTGTCCAGGAGTCAGAGCATTTTAGGTTTCCATTAGGTGCTTTGGAAGACAAAAGCTCATTTCAAAATGTGGGAAATCTGTAATGCTTTTTTGCATACTATATGTTCTCAAACTCTGTGGGAAAGTGATTCCATTTACAAAGGGTTGCTTTCCATTTTGAGATAATTTAACACATATTCATTTTAACATTTTCTGCTAATTTACACGATGTTTTACCGTACCATCTTTTGTTAATTTTGTCCTGAGAATTCTGGCTTACACTGTAGCTCAATTTTCAAAATATGTCTGCTAACATAACAGGCTGTTTGCTAACTTACTCGAAAAAAACTTTTATTTTGTGAATCCAAGAATGTTAACACTGGTATTCCACTTTTCTGTAGTAGGACCTCTACTCTTGTTCATAGGTGTGTACTAGGCTAATGGCCCTGGGGCCTTTACAAGCCTAGCCCATAGAAGTGTCCTGGTATTGTGCACAGCGTTAGCTCCCAGTGCCTCTGTCAAGTAGAGCCACTGGAGTGATCCCCTGGTGAACTTTATATTTCCATCCACTCATCAAGATTTCTCTTGAAGAGGGCCAGTGAGGTGCTCTGCTTGACATGTATGGGAAGTCTATTCCAGAGCATTGGCTGTCTCTGGGTTATGAACCTGTCTTTCAAGCATGTTCTGTTGATTGTGGTAATGAGGTTGAGGTCTCTGGAGCGTGTTGTGCGGAGCTATTGGGATTTCTTTAAATGCAGCATTTCTAACAGAGCTGGGTCAGACATGGCTTTGTAAGTCAAGCAGAGATCGCCTGTTAAGTAGACGACATAAGACAGAGAATAGCTGGAGTTTTTTTTTTTGAGTCTGTCTGTGTAAGACGTGTTTAAGGCCTAGGATCCTCTTTGTGAGGTACTTTTGTGGCCTATCCAGCTGTTGCATGTGTCTAGTGAGGCTGCCAAATGGGGCATTATACTCTGTGATTGGTCTGAGGGAAGAGGAAAGAAATGGTTACCTCTTTCTTCCTGGATACAAAACCCTTGGTAATGAGATGTGCCACATAGAATGACTTTCTGACCACAGTGGCAATGTGTTGGTCAAAGGAGAGGTTCCTATCAACCCCAGAGCTCTTATAACCCTTCAGTGGGCTTCCATCGATCTGGTAATTAGTGGGAAGTGAGTTTTTCCCAAAGGGGTGACGATGCATTTTTGGCATTAAGCTTAAGGCCATGGTTTGACACCAGTCATTTGTCTCAATGAGGCCTTTCTGTAGGATGTCTGCATCACTTGGAGAGTTAATATCTCCCAGCTTGCAGTCGCTGCGAACTTGGTCAGCCAGAGTCCCTCCGTGTTGGCCTGGACTTCTGAGAAGTAGATGCCAAACAGTTGAGGACCGACCCAGGAGTTATATTTTTTTTTGGGGACTGTATGCAATGACAGGTCCTTGTAGCAACTTTCTAGGTTTATTAAGAGCAGTTTTAAAGTGTTTGTATGTTTTGCTGCTTGTCACCCTCTATGTCTCTGAAACTAATTGACTTTGTTTTGGATAAAGATAGGTGGGCAAGTGAGCACCAGAGGATTGAAAGTGTCATTGAGGCAAGGAAGTGAAGCATGCAAGCCTTTATAGTAAACAAAAGGAGCAGAGATGAGCAAGAGAAGAGGGTGCAAAGTCAGGAAACTTCCAGTGATATGGGTAGGTTATGGCCCTATTGTCTTATATTTTTGCTATTGAGAGGACATCTTGTAATTTTCCTTTCTGCACTTAGTCCCATTTGTTTCATTGTCTAACACCACTGTTTTGCAAACCTGCTAGGTATAGACTACCCAGACTGCAGTGAGGACAGGGATGTAGATACAGCTCACACCCCAAAGAAGAGAAGATACACAATTTTTCAGCCAAGCTGGGCAAGTGCCTTTGACTGGCTTTCTATGAGTAGGGAGTGAAATTTGCCTTCTGCAAGACTTGTAACACGGATTTCACAATCCATCATGGGGCCGACATGACCTGCAACGACATGCTAACAGTGAGAAACACAGGCAGAATTGCAAGCATGCAGCTGGAAGATCTATGGTGGATTTCTTTGGACCACAGAGTTTAGCAAGTACAAAGGTGGTTGAGGCAGAGGTTGGTTTTGTGTCTCTCCTTGCTAAACACAACTTATCATTTGCAGCAGGAGAACACATCCTGAAATTTATGAAGAAGTGTGGAGAGGATCAAGATGTTCTCCGTAAAATGACATGTGGAGCGACAAAGGCAGCATGCATTGCACGGGATGTGCTGGGGCCTCATTACCAGAATGATGCTGCAGCAGCCTGCCAGAAATCACCATTCTGTGTGTATATGGACCAAAGCACAGACATGGGAGATGACAAACTGTTAGTCATCCTTGTTGGTTACCTTGATGAAAAGGCAAGCAAAAATGTGACAAGGTTCCTTGATATGCCAGAATGTGTGTCGAACTGGACAAGCAATGTTTAATTCTTTAATGTCCAGCCTGACAAAATTTAACATTCCAGTTTCCAACATTGTGGGCTTTTCTTCAGACAATGCTGCCTCAATGATTGGAAAACACAATTCTGTGCTGTCTCGTTTAAAGGAGGTGAAGCCCACAATTG
>NW_025054248.1:0-8646 GCF_019279795.1 Protopterus annectens
TTAAAAATTTCGTTATATTGTTTCCATTTTGTAAAGAATTTTTTTGTTGGGGGAAAGTTGTTAAATTTAAAAAATTTTTACAATGATATTTTCCCGGTTTAGCTAAAAGAAAAGTTTTTCTGCCACTAATAAGGGAGCTTAAAAAGCACAGTTTAAAACATACCTTCTGTTTCCTGCCAAGCTTAAAATCTTCCTTCCTGATGGTCCTAAAATTTTGATGACTTAGACTCTGCTTTACTGTTTATCAAAAAAAAAAGATTTTGGAAAAAATAAGAAATGGAATGGGCTAGTCCTTCATTAAAGAGACTGGCAACTGAAACTTCTGGAAGACTTCAGAGAAGAAGAAGAGACTAAAAACAAATGATTTGTCTATGTTTTTCTCTCTCTATATTTTATTATTAATCTTTTTAAATATAGTTCCTGCATTTAAAGAAGCACAAATATTTTGAAAAGATTTAATCAAAGTTATTCTCTGTGTAAAGAAATGTTTTGTTTCATAACTAGTCAAAATATCTGGGGATTTAATGGCAAGCTGTGATTTTAAATTGTTTCTCTTTTTGAAGAGAAAATAAGGTCAGTAATTTGATACATTTTTTTCCTTTAAAAGTTTATATGTTCTTCAAATGCTATTCCTAATTATACTTTCTTGATTACACTGCTTATGCTTGTTTGTAAATAATCTGTCATGCTTTAACTAATAATAATTAGAACTAAATAATAGTAAATAATATGTTTTATTTTTAACTCTATTAATATAAACAGTAAGTAACATTCATTGTATATACTTCTTATAGCTTTCTCTTACATTTTTTATTTCTGCCTTACACTCTTTTACTTTCTACTCTCTTTTTTTTCTTTATTAATATATAGAAATGCTTTTGATCATATAGACACAGTAAATAATAAGATTTGCATAATTGAGTTGGGACAAAAATGTTGAGTTTTTACTTATTAATAATTTTGGGCTTGATTTCACTTACATAGAGGCTGTAATAACCTGTAAATCATTGTGAAGGTTTTGTCATGTTCAGATGCATTTACACCCCTAAATCACTGTTTGTAACTAGTCTTAAACAAGTCTCCCCCCAAAATGTTAAGAGAGACAATCTGGGATGTGGGCTGTCTCATGCCCAGTGTCCATGAGCTACTTCAAAAGCTTCAACTCTCAGAATTCTCACAGAGAAGCTGAAAGCAGCTAGTCTCACCTTTGACCTAGATTTCACACTGACACATCACAGATTCAGGAATGACACTACCAATTATATTTCTTGATTACACTGCTTATGCTTGTTTGTAAATAATCTGTCATGCTTTAACTAATAATAGTTAGAACTAAATAATAGTAAATAATATGTTTGAGTTTTAACTCCATTAATGTAAACAGCGAGTAATATTCTATGTATATACTTTATAGCTTTCTCTTACATTTTTTATTTCTGCCTTACACCCTTTTACTTTCAACTTTTTTTCTTTTCTTTATTAATATATAGAAATACTTTTGATCATATAGACACAGTAAATAATAAGATTTCATAGGATTGAGTTGGGACAAAATGTTGAGTTTTGTTACTTATTAATAATTTTGGCTTGATTTCACTTACATAGAGTCTGTAATAACCTGTAGAATGCATTGTGAATTTTGTCATGTTTGTCATTTACACTGCTAAATGAATGTTTGTCACTAGTTTTAATAAGTTTCCAAAATGTTAGAAGACAATCTGGGATGGGCTGTCTCATGCACAGTGTCCATGAGCTACTTAAAAGCTTCAACTCTCAGAATTCTACAAGGGAAACTGAAGAGTTTGGGCTCATTTGACTAGATATCACACTGACACATCACAGATACAGGAATGCAGATTAATAATATGTGTTAAAATATGTAAACATATACATTACTATAACTCATTTAATTCATCTGATTGACAAGCATAAATAATTTTATAACTCTATACTGGAAGAAATTGTCATGTGATATATTTTAAAGCAGTAGTATAGCATGTTTGTAAAATCTGGTTACTAAAATGTGTTTGCTGTGCATTATTTTGTATAAAGCAGACAGATTTATTGAAGGGGCAGCAATGTAAGATGGTGCTCAGTAAAGATACAACTCAGTGAGATCAGATATATATATATATATATATATATATATTATTTTGTGTGTGTGTATGTGTGTGTGTGTGTTGTGTTTTATGTGTGTGTGTGTGTGTGTTGTGTGTGTGTGTATGTGTGTGTATGTGTGTGTGTGTGTGTGTGTTGTGTGTGTGTGTATATGTGTGTGTATATATATATATATATATATATATATATATATATATATATGTATATGTGTGTATGTTTTATGTATGTATATATATATTGTGTGTGTGTGTATGTGTGTGTATGTAGATATGTATATAAATGTTTCTGAGAATCTGCTAACTATGAAGTATGATTTATAACAATTTCTATGAATACAATATTTTATTCTATTGGCAATAATGAGTTTGAGTAAATGCTCATATACAAGCAATTCAAGGTTTTTGGAAGCTGTTAACTGTATTTACATGACAGAAAATAGATGCATCTTAATATATGTAATGTCTGAATCATATTAGCCAAAGTTTTTTATTTAAATGAATGTTAGAACTTATTTTTCTCTCCTCTTGATTTCTAACATCAAGATTATTTGAAGGCTATTTGAAAAAAGGTGTTTTATATTAAAGGGATGTATATAGTAGTATGAACAGTTTTAAAAAAAAGGTTTATTTTAGTTTATATGATGCTGTTTTACCAAATGTGTAGTCTTGTCTTGCTAGATAATTGAATTGAAAACTGTTAACTTCAGTTAAATATAACTAGTATTAAATTGATAAGGTGGTAGCTGAGGTACTGCTGCTTAGGGTAGGGGTTAACTTGAGTGGTAAATACTACTCTAAGTTGGAGTTTATAACTCCAGGCTGGATGCAAGGTTTAATCCTTACATTATTTTCACTTGTTCATTGTTATTTGTATATAGTTTTGACATCCACAATATATTTTGTACATTCATTGTCACTACAAACAAAATTGAATCCTATCAAAATCCCATAAGAGATTCAATAAATACAGCTATATTTAAAGGTACACCTAAAGGAGGAGATGTAACATTACTTATCTTGTTATTTGTTATTTTGATCATAAGATTCTTAAGTTTTAAAAATGCCAAATGACATCTTTAAAAGGAATTTCTTTAAACATTAATGGATTGAATAATCCATGTAAAAGGGCAAGCCTAATAAGATACATTAATTTACATAAGGCCAACTTAGTCTTCCTACAAGAAACCCATCTCTTGAAAAAAAATATTGATAAACTAGCCACAAACAAATATACAGTATTGGTTAGTTCAGAGCACACTCAGAAAAAAAGGAGTGGCTATTTTATGGAATAAAAGTATGCCCATTCCTAAAACCATTAAGTCTTATCAGGATGACAAAGGAATGTTTTGTATGGTTACAATACAAATTAATGGGAAGACTTACACTTTAATTAATGTATATTGGATACCTGGAATTGGTATTAATACAGTGAAACATCATCTTGATAAGATCATATCATTCTCTATAGGAGATATTATTTTAGCTGGTGACTTTAATTGTATACTACATGAAAGTGATACTACCACTATAGGAAAAAGAAGAATTACATCTAATGCAAAACATTTAAAGATTTTGCTAATCCTTGTCATTTGAATGATATTAATAATCAGATAGATTCAAAATCATTACCATACACCTTTTTTCTAACAGATACAAAACTTATTCAAAAATAGATAGGGTCTTTATTTCTAACCAGATGGTAACAGATTTAATTAATTCCAAAATCATTTCATGTCCTATATCTGATCATAATTCAATTGTTTTTGAATTCATGAAAAAAAATACTCATAATGTTCAGATCAAAAGGATACCAGCATACTTAACTCAACTAAAAGACTATAAAGAATATATACTTTCAGAAGTAAAACTTTTTTTAGACATAAATAATACTCCTGAAGTCTCCATTGTTTATGTTTGGGATGCCTTAAAATCATATCTATATGGACAAAGTATCAGATGGTATAATAATAAAAGGAAATCTTGGGATAAGGAATTGTTAGATATTCAAAGTAAATTAGACTCTTATAAACATAATAATAAAGAAAATATTATGGACAAGAAAGTTATTGAAGAAATAAACAAACTAAATGAGAAATACAAAGAAATTTTAACTCATAAAGTTAAAATAACTTTAGAAATACAAGTTTTGTCTTATTCAATAAGCCCCAAATACTTACATAGACTTAAAAATAAAACAAAAGGTTGAATAAACAATACCATATCAAAGAAATCTTTTCTCTAAGCCAAAAGTAGTATGTTTCTAGTATACCAGAAATACTAGATGAATTTAGTAATCACTTTCACAAAATTAACCATAATAACATTAACATGGAACCTAAAGATAAAATAAAGGAGTTTATAACCACAAACATGAATAAAAAGCTTAATAAACAACAGATTAAACTATTGGACAAGAGTATTTCATATACAGAAGTTATTACACAAATAAATAAGCTTAAATCAAACAAAGCACCGGGTAATGATGGTATTATACCAGAGATATATAAAATCCTTTCTAAAAATACATATTCATTAATACATAAGGTTTTTTTTTTGGCCCAAACTGAGTTAATAACCCCCCCATCTTGGCAATATACATTTATTTCGCCAAATTTAAAAACTTATAAAGATCCAACTAGATGTTCTTCACATCGCCCATCTCATTACTTAATGTTGATTATAAAATGTTTATGAATATCTTTGCTGATAGATTGAAGACAATCATTCCCGGCATTATAGATATAGATCAGACAGGCTTCATTGTAAATAGAAATACTTTTGATAATATAAGAAGAACTTTAACATTAATAGATTTTGCAAATAGGAAAAAGAAAGATTTAACACTTATTAGTCTTGATATAAGTTCAGCATTTGATTCAGTAAGTTGGGACTATCTGATTACCTTAATGAAGTGCACAAACTTCTGCGATGCATTAGTAAATCTAATTGAACATTTATACAAAGGAACGTTGGCTTATATTAAGGTAGGAACATATGTTTCACAAAAATACCCATTCTTAAAGGTACAAAACAAGGATGTCCACTTTCTCCACTATTATTCACTTTAGTAATGGAGCCTTGGGCTAATTTGATCAGAAACAGTACTGACATAGAGGGTTTTGAAATAGATGAAAATACAACATCCCAAAAATTTAACTTTTGCAGATGATGTTCTAATTACATCAGCAGGATCTAATTCTTCTATGCAGTCTCTATTTGATAATGATGAATTTTAAAAGTTTCTGTTTAATATTAATGAAAAAAACTAAAATACTACCTATATATACACAAAAAATATTCTCATTAGTGATTTTACTAAATATGTACCCAATTCAGGTCAGATAACTTATTTAGGTATAATACTATCTAAAGATATTAAATCTATTATATATAATAATTATAATACCTGTTTTCTTAATATACAAAATCTTTTAATACCTGGAATAATATGTTTTTACTATGGAGGAGAGACTTACAATTATTAAAATGATAATATTCCCCAAGATTTTATACTTAATACAATCAATAATACTTCCACCTACAAAAATAATTATCAAGAAACTGAATACACTAATGTTAAATTTCTTATGGGCACCTAATAGACCTAGGATTGCATTAAAGAAACATACTAATAGCTGGTCTCAAGGGGTATTTCTTTTCCAGACTTTAATTTATATACTATCTCTTCTATTGTAAAAGTTATTACTTTATTAATAGATCAGTCATATGTCACAAAATGGAAAGATTATTGGGAGCTAATTAGTATGCACTTCATGAAAATCTCCTTAACACATAAAAATATGATTGTAAATAACTCCATGTTATGGTTACTAAAGGAATTTTGTACTTCACCTATTACACCTAAACATATGGTTTGTTACCCATTAAATATTATTATTAGTTATCGTAACTTTATATTCATGCACCCTAAGTATAGGGAATGGAATTTTATTGTATTTCCTATAATGTATACTCAGGGTATGCTTTTGTCATCTACTTCTGAAGGAACTCATTTAGCTATAGATAATGATCTAAAGTACTGGTATCAGTTGATATCTGATAATAAAGTTAAAAATCTAGATTTCTTAAAACAAGAATTTGATCTAAGAGAAACTTGCTGGTTAGAGGTTCAGACCTTTAGACAACATCTCATTAATAAAATAGATCTAATGTCTATAACAGTTAAAGAATCTATTCCAACACTGATTGATTACTTGATATTAAATTTACAACATAAAGTTTCTGATAAAGGTAAACTTTCATACATACATAAAATTATCAGACAAGAAACTTTTTACAGTGTAGATTCATACTGGAATTATTTCACTTCTATTAATGGGGACCCACCAAATCAACAAGATAAACAATATATATTGGAATCTGCTTATAGAACTACGTCTTCCATTGTCTGGAGACTTTATACATGGAAATTTTTTCATAGATCTTTTTTTACACCTTTGATGATGAATAAAATAAATAATAAAGATAATCTATGTAAGAGATGTAATGTAGAAATTAATGCTGACTGGGCTCATATGTTTTATGACTGTATAAAATTGAAAGAATACTGGAAGTCAATTAATGAATTTTTGCAGGCTCTTTTTTCAGATAATTTCATTATTTCTAAATCTCTTATATTATTCAACACACCTGTACCTCAAAGTGTTAAAAAGGTTAAGCTTCCCTTGTTATGGTCTATTCTAGCAGTGGCTAGGAAAATAATAACTAGAAATTGGATTTCAGATACACCTCCTTCGTTCAATGAATTTAAAAATGTTATGAATATAGTGTGCCATATGGAAATAAACACAATTAGGACTAGAACAAATAGAAAAACATCTTATTTTATTGTATGGGATAATTTACAAAATTTGTTAAAAAAATTTTAATTTCAATAGCATGGTATTTTAGTTTAATTAATTGATCTGATTGTAGTGGATGTCTTTGTAAATATTTTAGTTGTTTTGTTGAATATTATAATACCTATTTTTAATTACTTGTATAAAATTGTTATGATATTTCTCTTATATGTTAAAACAATAAACCTGTTTTGAAAAAAAAATAATAATCTGCTCAAGCAACAGAGACCTCCAAAGCAGAAATGCAACAACCTCCACCCCCCCAACACAACCCAAATGACACGTAGCCCACAGACTCAGTGTGCCACTCAACCACAGCCAATAAGGCAAAACAACATACCCAACACACTAGTCATAGTTGACTCTATAGTCAGGCACACTGATGTCCCACTCACCAGGCTAAACAAGGAGAAGGTTACTGTCAGCTGCCAGTCAGGTGCCAGGATCCGCCACATACCCAGACTTAGGTCACTCTACAACAAGTACAAATATGACTCTGTCATTGTCCATGTTGGTGTGAATGACCTGAGCTACCTCCTGGACTACATGAAAAGAGATGGAAGAGCTCCGATCTTGTAGCCCAGGCAGGTATGACCCTAGCCCTGAGTAGCATTCTGCCATCACCCAGAATGATAACGCAGTACAAGGACAAAATGATCGACTTCAACAATTGGCTAAGCTTCTGGTGTCATTCTAAAGGGATCCAGTATCTGTCTGCCTGGGATGACATGGTCGACAGACCACGATGCTTTGCCAGAGATGGCCTGCACCTGTCACCACTGGGATTCCGGATACTGGCTAACGTTCTTGCTGCCCCTTTAGTGCCTTTTTAGGCAAGGTTCAAATGATAAATTCACCACCGTAACAGGAACAGGCAAGCAGTAACAGGAACAGGCAAGCAAAAACTGAGCGGGATGCTACTCAATGCTAGAAGTCTAAATCTCAAAATGCATTCACTCGAGGCACTTCATAAAATGGAGAACATCAATATCTGTGCAGTGACTGAGACCTGGTTCAAGGCTCCAGAGAGCACCCCTGCACTACCAGGCTATAACTTTTTGGCCATGTAACCTGGACCAGAACACCAAAGGCGGAGGTGTGTCCATATTCATTAAGGATATCCACACCTCCAGGCTAGTTGCTCAGCATAATGCAGCCGAGGTTATCCAAGTGCAACTAACTCTGGGCAAAACTGCAATCCAAATTGTAGCTTGCTAAAGATCTCCCACCATGCCCCAGGATTCCCACTCCTCTTTTCTTGACGTACCGGAAAATATTAGGGCTCACCCCAACACCCTAATAATGCAATACTACCATTAACTGGAAAACTACTCATGTAACTTCGTTGGAAACTCCAATGCCCTGGATCAACTTATCCACACCAGGGGCAATATCCTAGATCTAGTCATTAGCACATGCGTGTGTTCACCTGGCGCTCATTGGTTTGATCCATGCTTTACCTAGATATCCACATCCATTAGAAACCATGGTAAAATTTTCCAAAGCCAACTTTGCTTCTAAGACAGAAGTGGTGAACTTCAGGCAGATGGACAATACATCGATCTCCATTGCACTTTATAAGAAAAAAATTAAGAATTCAATACACAGGAGGTTCAGGTTCAAAAGCTTAACAAATATTTTCCTAGCTCATGTACCATGTTACAACCGCG
>NW_025054249.1:0-2500 GCF_019279795.1 Protopterus annectens
CCTCTCAGTCTCTGTGAGCATGTAATGCAGATAGGAAGCCTAAAATGTGGGGGGGACAACAACAATGTGAAAATACTTGATGGATTCATTGTGGTTTCTGGAAGCGAACCACAATGAGCGATAAACTCAAAATACATATTAAAGTACAGAACGGCTACCAAAGGCAGGAGGAACCTCTCAGCTTCTTAGAGCAGTAATGGATGAAAGCCTAAAATGTGGAAACAACAGCTCAGGACAGTAAATGTTTTGTTTTGCAACTATAAGTTCATTAAACTTACTGACGAAACGAGCCACAATGAACGATACTAATGTTCGGAGTAGTTGCAAAGCAGGCTCTCAGCCTCTTCCATTCAGAAATCTGGACATTGTTTAATTATTGTTCTTACAAACTTAAAAAATTGATAAAATAAGTTTTGCATTAGTATGAATTTTCTGAAGGGTATAAAATTGGAAACATTGTCTGCTATTATTTTCTAATGTCATTTGGTTATGATTTGGACTGATTTCGCAGAAAACCAGAATTCTATGAAAACCGGACCAAAGTATGAGGCAAACATCTGGACATTCTGTGATAGGAGGACCGTAAACACAAAGTGTAGTTGACATTGGGAACAAAAACAGGACTGGAATTGAATATTGTCACGCTATGTAAATGAAACAGGACACTGTGGGTGGGGATGTGAGTGACATAGTAAAGTGAAGTGATTTGGACAGCTACTAGTGTGGACCAATTTTTAAACTCTGGGTTGTCCCTTTAATGGGTGATGCACTAGTTCATGTTTTAGCCTGTTTTAGAACATCCTGGGGATGCTGTCTGAGTCCCATAGAGGTATGTTTTTGCCTTAATGGACAAGGGCTTTGATGAACTGTTCTTCAGATATGTAGAGGGTGGGGGTTGGGAAAGGTTTGTGATAGATTTACTTGGAGGAGATAAGGTGAAGTTTTGCCCAACCCTATTTGCTAGCTAGTTTGCTATCTCTGTGGAGTCTGTGTGTGTGTAATACCATTGGTCCTGGATTCTGCGTTTATGCTTAGGTCTTACCTTTTGAACTTTAGAATTATCACCTGGAACAGGGGTCATGAAAAGGTGGATAAGGTAGCCAAATAGTCTAGCAGGCTGTGAGAAGTGTATCAAATGCCTCCTGAAGCTGATTCGAGCTTCCAGTGTGGGAGAAATGTTGGTGATGTGTGTCCCTGTGGTGGCCCTAAGTTCTCATGGTTTGGGGTATACTTTGAAAAGGAGCCATCAGGCGTGTAATACAACTGAGGAAATTACAATCTTTAGGTTTGGTACTTTACTGAGAGCATATTGATTAAAACCTGAGCTTTGGCCAGCTAAGATCTGGCTGTATTCAAGTGGACTATTAAAGAGGAATTTAAGTACCTTTTATCTGCACTTGTTTCAAATAATGCAACATTTTAATTGATTTATTTGTGTTGCGTGAATATTAACTGAACTGGAAGTTTTGACTCTATTCAGTTAATTGCTTGCTAGATTTTATTGCCTGTGTTAGAATTCCTGCATAGACAGTAATTGCAGTCGGGGGTAGTCTCATTCATTGATGATATTCTGTTACTGCCTATTTAAGTGGTACATATTGGAATATTTTCTGCTTAACACCTGAGCTTTAGCCAATGAGATCCGCTGTATTCAAATTGGACTATTAGGAAGGAATTTAAAGTACCTTTATCTGCACTTTCCAAATAATACAGGCGTTTTAATTGATTTGGTTGTGTGCGTTGAATATTAACTGAACTAGAAAGTTTTGACTCTGTTTTCAGTTAGTGCTTGCTAGATTTTGTGCCTGTTAGAATTCCTGCATAGACAGTAATTTCAGTCGGGGGTAGTCTCATTCATTGATTTTCTGTTACTGCTTATTTATTGCCTCCGGGTACTCCATTTTCCTCCCACATTCCAGAGATATGCAGTAGGTATATTGGACACACTCAATTGGCCATAGGTATGGCATGATTATGTAGTGTGCCCGAACTACCCGTGGCTGGGCTGCTTCTCTAGCGCTGTAAATTATGGCTCTCTAGAGTTGTCACTGTTGAGAGAAGTGCAATGGGAAGGGGAGTTTATGGATGGATGCATGTATGGGAGAATTGGCTTTGGAAGGTACTCATGTGAGTTATGTGTATGCCAGGTGAATGGAGGGAATAAACATACTAGTGCCAGTGTTCAGAGGAAAGGGTACATTAACAATAAGTTTTGTACAAAGCCTACAACTTTACATCACATTACATAGAAAGTTTTAGGGAATAGTAGAAAGTAAGATGGGAGGATGAACAGTCTGGATTTAGGACAGGATGCTGGATATTTCTTTAACAGATAATTTACTTGCGTGGTGCACACTCAACAGCAGGGCCAGTTCAGAAAACAAGAGTAAACTATTCAACTGTTATTGATTGGCTCACTGCGCCTCCACCTGTTTGTAATATTGATAAATACCCAATTTAGTGAAACTTAAGTAAGCTGACAACAGCATTAATGAAGACA
>NW_025054249.1:5000-9884 GCF_019279795.1 Protopterus annectens
TAACATCCACATGGACTGTGACAGAGTTATACTGCTACTGTGGTTCAATGCCCTGAGTGCCTGTGTGGCATGACAGTTCCTAGCCCTGGAAAGGCAGCTAACTGTGACTTTCTTCTTACTCATTCTGGTGAGGGGTCATCAGTGAGCTTCACAATAGAATCAACAATGACCAGAAAATATGGCTATGTACTGATTTGCCTTAAGGACTTAGCAGTAGAGGCATTGGATACATTGTTACTATGTGTAGCTCTGGGTGGTATTTTAATGGAGTGTTTATGTGATGGCTGAGGACCCTTTTATTGATTGTGCTGTACAAGAGGTCTTAGTGGTTTTGGAAGGTGACCTGTAAGTGCCTCAGCATAAGTAGTTTTATGTGTGGGGTCTTTACCCTGTACAGTAGGTCACTAGTGGAGGGAAAGTATAACTGGAAAAACCTCTACAGGACTAGTTTTGGTTGTATGAGACAGTTTTGCCTCCAGCATTAAAGTGTATTACACGCTTTTTGCATACTATTTGTTATACTAAGAGTAAAGGTGGGTTATCAGTGTACATGAGGCAATTGTGCAAGGATGCCTCAGAATAATCATCTCAACCAGGACTGACCACAGATAGAGTCATGAAGTGCATATTCATGGGTACTGCACGATCTACTAGGGAGGAGTGAAGGAAATTTAAATATTGAATAGTTTGATAACACAAAGGGACTTGATGGTAGAACAAAGCTCACATCTATGTGCAAACTAGATGTCCTAGAAGTTAAAAAGAAATCTGTTTGAGAGTAAGGGAGTATTTTAAGGAAAAATTTACACTGCTGCCGCCAAACACCTCAGGCATAGCAATTCAAATTTTTAAACAAGCTATTCCTGTGGCCAATCAAATTTACGGCACCGTAAGACGCACACCAGCTATTTACAGCTCAGGAACCTGCCATAAGCTATCCTCTCCTGCAAAAAAAGTGTAGATCACAACCCCTTTTTAATGTAAAATAACTGATTTGGTGCCCAAGTGCTTATATCAGAACAAGACACTTAGAATAACAACAAAGATGGAAGCTCTTCGCCGAGCAATTTCCCCATCTCACAAGGGGTGGAGGCTAGCCTCCTCCTTCTCAACAGTGTAGACTGTGAAATCTTCTTAATGTAAAATAACTTGTTTGGAGTCAAAATAGCTTAAACCAGAAGTAGATACTTTTAGAATTAACAGACAAAATGAAAGCCTTCAACCAGCATTTCCTAATAACTCAGAAGGGTGTAAGCTACCTCTCCTGTCACAAGACTGTGACTACAAACCTTTATAATGTAAGATAATTAGTTAGGAAGCCAGAGTGCTTAAATCAAAACTAAGAGCTTGGAATAACAGTTACAATATAATCAGCTACTAACAAGCAATAATTAATGCAGACAGTAGATTAAATGTAATTGAGGCCAAATGAAATGAACACCTCAGGACCATTATAAGACCCCTAGATAACAAAGCAGAAAGGTAGAGCCGTGGGGTCTACTACAAAGTGCTGGTGAGCTATTAGATCATGATACACTTGTTTTGCTACCACTTGCTGGAAAAGGCTAAAGCGTTCTAACTCCCACTAACTCAGTCCTGCTTAACTATTTTAGCCCTTCCTTTTCCTATCCAGTCTCTAGCCAATTACTCATTTCCTTAATCATAAAACTCCACTCTCCCTCCCTAAATGAAAATTCACCAATCATTCCCTAACCCTAAACATCCTTCCCACTCCTAAACCTAGCCCCCTCCTCCCTATACCTAAAACTCTAGCCCTAACTCTGAACAGAAATCCCTCCTAATCAGTGACCTGATTGACTCTCCCCATTTCCTCCCCCTCCCACACACCTCCCTCTCCTCCCTCCTTATGGTTCTACAGTTTCCTCACCTTAACTCAAATGATGTACTCAGGGTAAGGTGGAGCAGTTTAACTTGCCTGAACTCAGAATCAGGATTTGGAAGCATAAGTGGCAACCTGTACAACCTACAAGACTACTTATGTGCCACAGAAACACTGAATAGACAGTGGTCTTAGAACACCACATGTGAAAAATAATACACTTTTGAGTAGAACCAAATACAGTTGCAAAACATGTGTACCAATTGATGGCAAAGCATCATTATGCAGGGGATTGCATTGCCATTTAGTTCGTCAGCCCCTAAAAAGAGATTTTGTGGAATTTAATAAAGTCAGTTTCAAACCCAAGCTGACAGTCTCTAAAGGAAACACATTTTCATTAACTAACATGGCATATATGTGTGCATCCACACATGCAAACAAACATACCACATGGAAATGTTTGAAAAATGTACCACTTCCTACATTAGGTTTGAACTTTCAATCATATACATTTTACACATACTAAATGAGGCTAGCTAGTAAGAAAAGAGGTATATAATACTTCTGCCCCAACATGCACAGCATATGAAACCACCTTCTAAGCATGTGTGTGATTAAATTCCTGCCTCTTTGCTGCAGAACAAATTCAGAATAGAAATTAGGAAAGCGACAAATTGTCTACCAGACATAATCTGGGGGTTAATACAGTATATCTAACTAAACACTGCTGCTTAAAGAGTCAGACAACAAATATCTGCTAACCAGATGAAATACAGAGAGAGAAGCAATTCTAGAAACAGTAGCATAGTATTAAAAAACAATAACTGAAATTATTCTGTAGCATTGGTTAGTTCCAATTCTTAAGTACACGGACATTTGTTAAACTGGTTAGGATTAACTGGCCCTTCATGGATCCTTCTCAGCCACAATGCAGGTGCATGCAGAGAAAATATGAGTAACAAAGTGTGAACAAGTCAATTAGCTTGTTTTGGAGAGGGTTAAGTAATCTGTGTATGCAAAGAGGAGCTAACGAGACACAAGGAGGAATGTGCAATTAAGTCACATGGATAGTGATGATAGGTCAGAACTGAACCCTAGACTCTCATCAGGAGCACAGACATGTACCATATAAGCCACAGTACTCGCACAACACATGTTTGAATCACCTGTAAGGGTATTATAGGGATACCTATCAACACAATATAAAAATACAGTGAACGGGCAGCATACAGAGCAGTAATCATACCTATCTCCAGAAAATTAAAGTGCACAGTCCAGTGAACAGTATAACCATGCTGGCTGTCAAGGGAGATAAACTAAAACAGTTGTGAAACATCAGGTGATGGGTAATCCAAACTAGAGGGTTATGTTTGAAAGAAACAGGAGTGGCGCTGTGGGTCAAATCCAAATCTTCAAATTTCAGATGGGTTGAATTTATATCATGAAGTACTGAGGAGGTACACATCTGAAAGCAACCTGCAACATAGAAAGAATGGTGCTGCTAGATGTGAACTAAATGGGTAGGCTTGAAAGGGAAGAAACCACACCTCTGCTTGCTAACCCAAAACAGCACATGGGGGCTTATCCTGTTACCACACATTGATAAACAGAAAAAAAAAAAGAAGAATCTGTGTCCAGAAAGAGTTAAGATAAAGGACTGTTTTATTTCTAAATATAATTTCTTCGAGAACTAATTTATGGAAACAATACATCTTGTTCATTTTCATAGGTTTGCATATCCATTTGAAATAAGAGTCAAAAATAAATCATGTCTCTTTGCTCATCCCATTTCCCCTACAGTTGCTGTAAAAATAATTTAATGTGAAAAAGCAAAAATTAGAGCATGCATAAAAAGAACATTACAAAGACAGCATAGTTTGGTTCTCATATCAGGCAGGCAGTAAACACAAGTCCTGAAGACATACAAAACATAGTTTTATCTAAATTTTATGACACAAATGAAATTTTGAGGAACAGACCTAATTTATTTTATTCCAGACATTTTAGGACAGCCCTACAGCTTTCATCCAGATTTAAAAATATGCTGTGGCAAAAAGCCAGGATTAAGCATGTTTAAACCTACCATTGTGATGACCAGAATGGTCATGACTGGGACGCAACTGGTTCAGAAATGTATCGCCTATTACTCCATGTGAGCACGCTGGTTGTAGAGTATAAGCTATTTTGAGCCACAAACCGATCTTTGCATACAAGTAATAGGATCTATTTAAGCATAGTGAAGACCCTGCAGATTTGCATATTAAGGATAGTATCAAGATGAGGCTTGCTACTGCTCATATATTCA
This sequence comes from Protopterus annectens, assembly GCF_019279795.1. NCBI lineage: Eukaryota > Metazoa > Chordata > Ceratodontiformes > Protopteridae > Protopterus > Protopterus annectens. The sequence goes on from NW_025054249.1 coordinate 9,146, forward strand.
TCAAGTAATGAAATGAGGACATGATGGATATAATTTAATTGCAAAACCATTTTATTTTGTGTCTACCCTCTCTAACCCTCTTAATGCAAAACTGGACAAGGCCACAAATATACTGGAAACAAACAGTACTAAAATTGCTCTGTATAAACTTAGGCAGGTTGAGAATGGCAAGAATAATAATAATAAGTGGTACATTTTGAATATTTTCTGCTTGAAAACCCCAGCTGCAGTCACAGATCTAGCCGGTTCAACTGGACGATAAAAGAAATTGCTACCTTATATATGCACTTTTTCAAAATAGCATTTTTGATTTGGTCAGTTAAAATGAATATTAACCCAACCTAAAAGCTTTTAATTTGTTTTTTCAAGTTAGTTCATAGATTGTATTGTTTATTAACTTTATTACATGTAATTGCAGTCAGTAGTCTCTGGCCCATTGACATTCACTGCCTATTTGCATGGTATATTTTGGAATATTTTCTGCTTAAAAAACTCTGAGCTTCACACATTCAGGCTGTATTCAACTGGTGCATACCATGTTCCACGATTCTGCACTTTTCAACAATGCATTTTAACACTATTAGCTATGCTGAATATTGACCAACCTGCTTTAACTCTGTTTTTTTCAATTAGTTTCCCACCACCTCCCTGTTTTTCACTGGTGTTAACTTTGGTGGCTTTGAAACTGCTCGCACCCCTTGTAAATTTTGTTTTTTTTTGGGAATTTTCTCCTTCTGGG
>NW_025054250.1:5000-11090 GCF_019279795.1 Protopterus annectens
TCCTCTTCTGATGATGGTCAGTCCTACAAGATGAAGTAAAAGAAGCAGACGTACCATAAAAAAATTCAGTACCTAGTTAAGGGCCTACTTCCTCCTTCAAAAGCTATTAGCCAGGGTGCTGGGTGGGATGGTCATACAGCAATGCCCTCCAAGAAATTGCAATTCAGGCTTTTCTCCCAGAGTTATTTCTTTAGGGAGGAAAACCTCAGCCACATCATCTTGTGAAACATGCACAGCAACCTGGTAGCCCTGGCTAGGTAATCCTCATAATCAACACTACAGTAAGATATGCAGTACCCCAATGTAGAAGCAGCCACAGGCTGTTTCTTTCTTGACCACTGACTCTGGAAGTCCTTTCTTACCAAGAAGTACTAGAACAAGTGAGATGAACAGCTGAAGGCTTTAAATCTTAAGACGGCAGAGAAGTGGTCTTTTGCCACACCTGTCCAAACTTCGTCTCCTTGATAGGTGGCAAAATGCTGTAGTTCCAGGGATCTACACAGCACCAAAGAGATTAGCCAGTACTAGAATGCCTAATAAGCTACTCTCACTTACTCAGGTGACTGCTTTTAAAAAGCATCCACATTTTTGGAGAAATGAAGTGGCAGATTCGTGCTGCCCCCAGGACACTCCAATACCACCCTAATAAAAAGTGCCAAGGGAAGGATAACCCAGGCTCCTCAGGCTTCTACAACATATTATGGCAATTGAATGTGTTGGGTCATTTGGTATTATGAGATACGTGCAAGCAAAAGAAAGAAATTATGAAGAAAGATCACTCAAGTTGTACAATGTATAGGGCCACTGTCTACTGACATTCCTGTCCCAAATATTAATCTCCTACTTTAAAATCAATGCGCAAAAAAAAAAAAAAAAAAAAGCCAAATTCACAGCCAACTGCAAGAAGTGTTTGCAGACTAAAAAAAAAAAAATAGTATAACTTTTCATTAAGCAGTTATGGACGGAAGTTGCCACATGCATTATCCTCCCTGAGAGTCTTTATTTGTAATCCAGTTTATTACTTCAAAATTTCTTTGATCTCTAAACATACAATACTGCAATACAACAGTAACAACATTTTCTTAGGTTTTACTTGTACTGTAACATACTTACTGCTATCCCTACAGAAAACACCGCTGGCTATGTTATTATATCTTGTATTGCGCATTCACTACAGGGTGTGTCGGGGACTACACTGTTACTAAGTCATACAAAGCTGGCAAGCAGATCTGAGGGATGCTCTCCATAACAACAAATGAGAAGCAGCTGTATCTTGGAGAATATAAGGGCTACTACCAGACACAGAAAAAGAGAGATAGATTAGATTTACTGACTTGTGGGTAAAGAAAGAAGTCTCCAGGGAGCTCAGTCTAAAGTCTGAAGAAAGCAGTCTGAAGGATATCCCTGAAACCTGCGAAAAGGAAAAGGAGTTATTGTGCTATAAGCAGAAATTAACAGATATAGGTTCATAGGATGATACTAGGTTATTGGCCCAGAGGGCTTTATAAGCCTAGCCAAGAATTTCACCCATGTTCCCTCTAAGTCAGCAAGTGTTTCCCCTGTCCAGCAGGGACACAGGTGGGATCCCACGGGTGTATTTCTGTTTCCCATCCAGTTGTCCAGGTTCTTCTTAAACAGGGCTAGAGAAATACTCTGACATGGGGGAGTCTTCGGGACACAAATCTATCCCGCCAACAGGTTCTATTAATGTCACAGACCAGGTTAAGGCCTTCCATGCGGGTTGCTCGAGTAGAGTTCGTCTTACGGGTATGCAGCAACTCCATTAAGGCTGGGACTGAGATGGCCTTGTATGCCAGAAACAGGTCACCTCTGAGCAGTCTGTATGAGACTGAGTAGCGGGACAGGGCTTTTAGCCTATCTCTATAGGATAGGTATTTGAGACCCTGGATTTTCCTGGTCAGGAACCTCTGCGGTCTCTCCAACTGCTGCATGTGCTTGGCAAGGTACATGCCAAAGGGGGCACTGTATTTGATAATGGGTCTGATAAGGGAGGAGTACAGTGATGTTATGACCTCCTTGTTCCAGGATGAAATACCCTTATTTATGTGGTGGGCCATGTAGAAAGCCTTCTGTACAATGGAGCCAACGTGGTGGTCAAAAGTCAGGTTGCTATCAACCTGGGTGCCAAAGTCCCTCACGATTGATTGTGTGCTTAGTATGTTATTAATGTGATAATTAGTGGGGATGCCATTTTCCCCAAAGAGGATAATGATGCATTTCTTGGCATTCAGTTTGAGGCCATGCTTCTGGCACCAGTCATTAGTCTGGGTAAGGCCCTCTTGGAGGATGTTCACATCACTAGAGGAATTTAAGACAGCTCCCAGCTTGCAGTCATCTGCAAACTTGGTCAGCCACAGACCACTGGTTTTGGCTTGCACCTCAGAAAAGTATATCCCAAACAGTAGAGGCCCCAAGACCGATCCTTGGGGTACACCACTCATTACAGATCTACTACTAGAGGTGGCTTCCCCTTCTTTGACTGACTGGGTTCTATCAGTGAGCCAGTTCGCTACCAATCTGGTAACATACGGGCTGATGCCTAGCTGGGAGAGTTTATCTATTATGCCCAAGTGGGGAATAGTGTCAAAGGCTTTGTCTAGGTTAAGGTAGACGGTGTGCACTGTTTTCCCCTCATCCATGGCTTTGGTGACTGTTTCAAAGAAGTCAACCAAGTTTAACAGGCATTATCTCCCTTTGACAAAACCAAACTGCGATTGGCAACCTCCAAATGCTTGACCTATGTCCTTGTTTTTAAAGTCCGAGATAATGCGTTCCATGACCTTGCAGATCAGTTTAGTTAGGCTGATGGGCCTATAATTGCCTGGGTCAGTGGGCGCTCCACCTTTGTGTAGAGGGATGACAGTGGCTGTCCTACATTCATGCAAGTAATGCGATTTTGCTAACTAACTGCATTGAAAGTAATGTGCTCTGGAATACTTAAGTTGTTGAATCTAGCAGAGAATGAATAGCTATACTTCTTTTATTTTAGTATCCACTTTAAACTGCCGCTATGCATAAATAAACGTGTATTCAAAAACACTGAAACACTGAACAGCTGATTTCATTGACTGGGTTATTACTGAAAGCACTACTAAAATACTACACTGCTGGCTGTGGCATACACAAACATTTTTGTTACAAACTGTGGACTTTTAAGATACCTGAAAGTGCTCTGTCTGATTTGTTTTCCCAACATGAAGAAAGGAAATTACCTTTTCCTACTGTACTGCTACCTAATTACGGATTCACTACTAAAACTATCCCAGAATTTTGGCTCCTGTATGAAAGGCATAAAAAATAACCTTCTGCCCATATGGGGATTTGTTCTTGCAAAGGGAATGTTTGTGGCAGTAAGGTTTCTTGCTAAATCAGAATGCATGCATAGCTGTTTTATTGTTGAAGTTTTCCTGTGAAGTGCAGTTATGGCCCTCAAACCTATAACCTCCTACAAGAACTAAATCAAGCAACCAGCATTGTGACTCACTACACAGTGTTTTATGTAGCTAACCTATGCAATGCCATTCCATCATGCTACAGAAATAACAATCAAAAACATTTGCCAACAACATAAAAAAAAAAAAACATCTAATACATGCTTGGATCTGCCCTTGTACCTTAATCTGTACACATCTTTCACCTCACATCTAATACAAAACACTTAACTTAAAATTATCCAACATACAACTAATCTCGAACATGGGCACAACACTGTGCAGATTATGATTTCCTTTACTTCTCAACACATATGGACACCATTACTTCATTGATTCTTTATTTAATGAACTCATTATCAATTCCAACCTCACTCCATTTCATCTTTTCTTATCTCTTATACACATACCCTTACCTTCATACCAATTTCCTTCTCTCCTCCATAATCTTCATACCAATTTCCTTCTTCTCTCCTCCATAATCCCTTACTCATATTTCCTTTTCTCATTTACTCTTTTTCACTCTTCCTTCTTTCACTCCCATTCCTTTGCTCCTTTTATTTCTTCATACATCTTTTTTAACCTTCCACTTCTACTCTCATTCTTTCATCTACCTTCACTGAACTACTTCCTTCCTCATCTTATATTATAGTCATTAAGACAACCTTTCACATCATTGTTGCATTATCCCTAAATGACTTTCATAAATAAGTATAGCAGTAGACAAAATCTAAAAACATTTTGTTTTACAACTTATTGTTCTTGTTTATATCTTTTTGTAACAAGTTCCTCCTTGGGCCTCCATGGTCCTCACTCAGTTGGACCATCCTCTTCAACAAATGCAAAATAAATACATACACACACGGAAAAGATAACTGAAGCTCTACTGAACTCTACTACAGATTGTCAAATAGCTTTACAGGAAAGAAAACACAAGTGCAGCTTAGTTGGTACACAGTCACCAGCAGCAATAACCAAAGGTGATGAACTAGCAAGCTCCTCACTGGAAAACCCAAAACCATACCTGAGGAAACTTGGAACAAAGATAAAACCAAGACTTACCAGGTAGATTTCTGAAAAAATGTTTTGCTACAGAAAACTGGCTCCAAAGCAAGTGGGACAGAATATATTTTCTTCACCTTTAACCAGGGACTCTCCAAAAGTGTACACGAGTCTTGAGAGTGCTGATGCACACAATCATCAGAGAAATGAAACAAGAAATTCTGGCTATGGCTGGGGCTTGACATAAGGCACATTCCCTTAAGTTTCACAACTGGACATTCCATATGGACAAACCAATAAGACCAAAAATGCCTGATTTAATGCAGTCTTAAAATTGTGCCTAGAATTTTGTGCAAATAAGGTGCGCATACTTATAGAAATCTTGACTGTAAATAAAATTAAAAGGTCACTTGCCAGTGAGCTGGGAAAAATGGGTATTCTAAAGCGTCACTAAGTAACAGCTAGCTGATGCGGGATAATGTCTAGTAACTAAAACTGCAAACTCCAATTCAGACTTGCTCACACCAAGTAATAATATAGCAATAACCCATGCCTGGGTGTGGGTAATGCGGGATTTAACCACGGTTGGCGTGGTTTGGTCCCGAGGGCGAAGCCCGAGTGAACAAAGACAACCGTGGTTAAATCCCGCATTACCCACACCCAGAAGTGGGTTATTGCTATTATATTAATGACATTATTTAGAAAAGAAATAATTACTTTCTTAAATAATGTCCTTGTATAATGCCTCTTTGCTGCCCTTCCACAGCTGTCTGGTATTCTCATAGTTCTGATGTACTCGCGCATGCCTCACGCAGTACATCAGAGTTGTGGGCAAAAGCAACGGAGAACGCAAGATATCCGCTGCTTTTACTGTCACAGCTATAGTTAAATGGGTTTAGCGATAGCGAGGACAGCTTTAAAATAAGCAACGGAGATCCTCCTCCGTTACTTATTTTAAAGCTGTCTCGCTGTATGTTAAACCCATTTGCAATATGAGACAGGTTTGTAAAAAGCAACGGAGATCACGTTAAGATACTCCGTTTGCTTTTACACACTGTCGCGCTATGCGTTAAAGGAGTTTAACATAGTGAGACAGCTTTTAAAAAGCAACGAGGAGATCTGCGTTGTTTTTTAAACCTGTCAATCGCCACTGTTAAAAGAGTTTGGACACATAGCGAAGCCGGACAGTGTGTCGAGTTTTATACGGAGGAAAAGTCCCGCCAGGCTAGACGGACCTTTTCCGGTCAAGTATATTGAGGGATTTACAACAGGCACGCTGGTTGGGCTGGCCAATCAGCATGCACGTTTTAGAGGAAGAATTGTATAATAAGCATTTACCTACGCATGTTGCTTTGTCTGCAGATAAGAAAACGTTACCATTTATGTTGGTTTCTTGATTTTGTTTACATAGCAAAACATTGTACAGTTGCTTTCAACAATGTTGTAGCCGTAAAACATGCTGATGAAATGTGATATTGATGAACTTCTATTAAAAGTGTAGAATCCACTTTTTGTTGCTTTGTCACTAAACTTGTTAAATGTAACACTATAGACAGAAATGAAATGCAAGGATCCTTTGACTCAGGGAGCATGATTACTTTAACAATACATGATTGTAAATAGATGACCACAAATG